>NC_079193.1:425983-696629 GCF_029499605.1 Hyla sarda | reverse complement strand
ATATGTGATGATATCAGCCGCTCCTCTTATAACGCTCCAGTACTGATATAATCTCTATGTATTACATCATGTGTGATATCAGCCCCTCCTCTTATAACGCTCCAGTACTGATATAACCTCTATATATTACATCATATGTGATATCAGCCGCTCGTCTTATAACGCTCCAGTACTGATATAATCTCTATATATTACATCATATGTGATGATATCAGCAGCTCCTCTTATAACGCTCCAGTACTGATATAATCTCTATATATTACATGATATGTGATATCAGCCGCTCCTCTTATAACGCTCCAGTACTGATATAATCTCTATATATTACATCATATGTGATGATATCAGCCGCTCCTCTTATAACGCTCCAGTACTGATATAATCTCTATATATTACATCATATGTGATGATATCAGCCGCTCCACTTATAACGCTCCAGTACTGATATAACCTCTATATATTACATCATATGTGATGATATCAGCCGCTCCTCTTATAACGCTCCAGTACTGATATAACCTCTATATATTACATCATATGTGATATCAGCCGCTCCTCTTATAACGCTCCAGTACTGATATAATCTCTATATATTACATCATATGTGATGATATCAGCCGCTCCTCTTATAACGCTCCAGTACTGATATAATCTCTATATATTACATCATATGTGATGATATCAGCCGCTCCACTTATAACGCTCCAGTACTGATATAACCTCTATATATTACATCATATGTGATGATATCAGCCGCTCCTCTTATAACGCTCCAGTACTGATATAACCTCTATATATTACATCATATGTGATATCAGCCGCTCCTCTTATAACGCTCCAGTACTGATATAATCTCTATATATTACATCATATGTGATGATATCAGCCGCTCCTCTTATAACGCTCCAGTACTGATATAACCTCTATATATTACATCATATGTGATATCAGCCGCTCCTCTTATAACGCTCCAGTACTGATATAACCTCTATATATTACATCATATGTGATGATATCAGCCGCTCCTCTTATAACGCTCCAGTACTGATATAATCTCTATATATTACATCATATGTGATGATATCTGCCGCTCCACTTATAACGCTCCAGTACTGATATAATCTCTATATATTACATCATATGTGATGATATCAGCCGCTCCACTTATAACGCTCCAGTACTGATATAACCTCTATATATTACATCATATGTGATATCAGCCGCTCCTCTTATAACGCTCCAGTACTGATATAACCTCTATATATTACATCATATGTGATGATATCAGCCGCTCCTCTTATAACGCTCCAGTACTGATATAACCTCTATATATTACATCATATGTGATGATATCAGCCGCTCCTCTTATAACGCTCCAGTACTGATATAACCTCTATATATATTACATCATATGTGATGATATCAGCCGCTCCTCTTATAACGCTCCAGTACTGATATAACCTCTATATATTACATCATATGTGACTGATATCAGCCGCTCCTCATATAACGCTCCAGTACTGATATAACCTCTATATATATTACATCATATGTGATGATATCAGCAGCTCCTCTTATAACGCTCCAGTACTGATATAATCTCTATATATTATATCATATGTGATATCAGCCGCTCCTCTTATAACGCTCCAGTACTGATATAACCTCTATATATTACATATGTGATGATATCAGCAGCTCCTCTTATAACGCTCCAGTACTGATATAACCTCTATATATTACATCATATGTGATGATATCAGCCGCTCCTCTTATAATGCTCCAGTACTGATATAACCTCTATATATTACATCATATGTGATATCAGCCGCTCCTCTTATAACGCTCCAGTACTGATATAATCTCTATATATGACATCATATGTGATGATATCAGCCCCTCCTCTTATAACGCTCCAGTACTGATATAACCTCTATATATTACATCATATGTGATATCATCCGCTCCTCTTATAACGCTCCAGTACTGATATAACCTCTATATATTACATCATATGTGATATCAGCCGCTCCTCTTATTACGCTCCAGTACTGATATAACCTCTATATATTACATCATATGTGATGATATCAGCCGCTCCTCTTATTACGCTCCAGTACTGATATAATCTCTATATATTACATCATATGTGATGATATCAGCCGCTCCTCTTATAACGCTCCAGTACTGATATAACCTCTATATATTACATCATATGTGATGATATCAGCCGCTTCTCTTATAATGCTCCAGTACTGATATAATCTCTATATATTACATCATATGTGATGATATCAGCCGCTCCTCTTAGAACGCTCCAGTACTGATATAACCTCTATATATTACATCATATGTGATGATATTAGCCGCTCCTCTTATAACGCTCCAGTACTGATATAATCTCTATATATTACATCATATGTGATATCAGCCGCTCCTCTTATAACGCTCCAGTACTGATATAACCTCTATATATTACATCATATGTGATGATATCAGCCGCTCCTCTTATAACGCTCCAGTACTGATATAATCTCTATATATTACATCATATGTGATGATATCAGCCACTCCTCTTATAACGCTCCAGTACTGATATAACCTCTATATATTACATCATATGTGACTGATATCATCCGCTCCTCTTATAACGCTCCAGTACTGATATAATCTCTATATATTACATCATATGTGATGATATCAGCCGCTCCTCTTATAACGCTCCAGTACTGATATAATCTCTATATATTACATCATATGTGATGATATCAGCCGCTCCTCTTATAACGCTCCAGTACTGATATAATCTCTATATATGACATCATATGTGATGATATCAGCCGCTCCTCTTATAACGCTCCAGTACTGATATAACCTCTATATATTACATCATATGTGATATCAGCTGCTCCTCTTATAACGCTCCAGTACTGATATAATCTCTATATATTACATCATATATGATATCAGCCGCTCCTCTTATAACGCTCCAGTACTGATATAACCTCTATATATTACATCATATGTGACTGATATCATCCGCTCCTCTTATAACGCTCCAGTACTGATATAACTTCTATATATTACATCATATGTGATATCAGCCGCTCCTCTTATAACGCTCCAGTACTGATATAACTTCTATATATTACATCATATGTGACTGATATCAGCCGCTCCTCTTATAACGCTCCAGTACTGATATAACCTCTATATATTACATCATATGTAATGATATCATCCGCTCCTCTTATAACGCTCCAGTACTGATATAACCTCTATATATTACATCATATGTAATGATATCATCCGCTCCTCTTATAACGCTCCAGTACTGATATAATCTCTATATATTACATCATATGTGATGATATCAGCCGCTCCTCTTATAACGCTCCAGCACTCTTATAACATTGCGTGTTGCTCGGTGACGTCTGAGGCACCAGGTGTTATGTGACGGAGCTGATCCTGTAACCCCTCGTGTGCTGGGCGGGGTCACTGTACAGAGGAATCCGGCTCAGATTAGTGTCCCCACCCGAGCTGTCAGCGCATTATACAGGGAGAAGAGGAGGAGGAAGGTAAGACGGGCGACACCTGAGAACAAACACCCAAATATATATCTATCTCATATCTATCTCATATCTATCTCATATCGCTCTCATATCTCTCGCTCGCTCTCATATCTCTCGCTCGCTCTCATATATCTCTCCTCATCTCTCTAGTGTCTCGTATCTATCTTATCTCATATCTCTTGCGCACGCTCTCTGTCTCTCTATCTCGGCTTTCTCGTCGCTCTCTCGCATCTCTCTATTTTCTCGTATCTATCATCTCGTTCTCCTTCTCCTCTGCCTTTGACTGTGTTATGCGGTCATTGCGCTGATTGTGTAGTGTTACGGTGATGGCGCTGACTGTCGTGTTATGCGTTGATGGCGCTGACTGTCGTGTTACAGTGATGGCGCTGACTGTGTCGTGTTATGCGGTGATGGCGCTGACTGTGTCGTGTTATGCGGTGTAATGGCGCTGACTGTCGTGTTATGCGGTGTAATGGCGCTGACTGTGTCGTGTTATGCGGTGTAATGGCGCTGACTGTGTCGTGTTATGCGGTGTAATGGCGCTGACTGTGTCGTGTTATGCGGTGTAATGGCGCTGACTGTGTCGTGTTATGCGGTGTAATGGCGCTGACTGTGTCGTGTTATGCGGTGTAATGGCGCTGACTGTGTCGTGTTATGCGGTGTAATGGCGCTGACTGTGTCGTGTTATGCGGTATAATGGCGCTGACTGTGTCGTGTGTTACGGTGATGGCGCTGACTGTGTCGTGTGTTACGGTGATGGCGCTGACTGTGTTGTGTGTTACAGTGATGGGGCTGACTGTGTCGTGTGTTACGGTGATGGCGCTGACTGTGTCGTGTTATGCGGTTATGGCGCTGACTGTCGTGTTGCAGTGATGGCGCTGACTGTGTCGTGTTGTGTTATGCGGTGATGCCGCTGACTGTGTCGTGTCTTACAGTGATGGCAGGCCCCCGTCCTGTGGTGCTGAGCGGACCCTCCGGTGCGGGGAAGAGCACGCTCCTGAAGAAGCTGCTGAAGGAATATGAGGGCGTCTTTGGGTTCTCCGTGTCCCGTAAGTATCCGGTGCCATGATGGGGGTTGTGATCCGGGGATGAGAACTACAAATCCATCATCTTCTGTTCATGTGATTGCAGACACCACCAGGAGCCCCAGACCGGGGGAAGTCAACGGGAAAGGTATAGTGTGAGGTCATCGGTGTGTAGTGTGTGTGTGTGTGTGTGTGTGTATAGTGTGAGGTCATCGGTGTGTGTATATAGTGTGAGGTCATCGGTGTGTGTGTGTATATAGTGTGAGGTCATCGGTGTGTAGTGTGTGTGTATATATGTGTATATAATATATATTGTGTGAGGTCATCAGTGTGTGTGTGTGTGTGTGTGTGTGTGTGTGTGTGTGTGTATTTATAGTGTGAGGTCATCGGTGTGTATATATAGTGTGAGGTCATCGGTGTAGTGTGAGGTCATCGGTGTGTAGTGTGTGCATATAGTGTGAGGTCATCGGTGTGTAGTGTGTGTGTATATATGTGTATATACTATATATTGTGTGAGGTCATCAGTGTGTGTGTGTGTGTGTGTGTGTGTGTGTATATAGTGTGAGGTCATCGGTGTGTAGTGTGTGTGTGTGTGTGTGTGTGTGCATATAGTGTGAGGTCATCGGTGTGTAGTGTGTGTGTGTGTGTGTGTGTGTATATAGCGTGAGGTCATCGGTGTGGTGTGTGTGTGTATATAGAGTGAGGTCATCGGTGTGTAGTGTGTGTATATATAGTGTGAGGTAATCGGTGTGTGTATATATAGTGTGAGGTTATGTGATGGGTTCAGATTGGAGACTTTGACTTTTCCCGTAGATTATCACTTTGTGACGCGGGAGGACATGCAGTGCGGCATTGATGGCGGTGACTTCATAGAGCACGCAGTGTTCTCCGGAAACATGTATGGCACCAGGTACGTCCCCCTCCCCCAGGAGACACGAGGCGCAGGACGCCTCCAATTAGCCAAATCTCCTCATCTGTGTAATCTGATTATAGCGGAGGACAGATGGCTCAGGTCATGTGACGTCTTCTCACTAATTAATGGAAGGGTCAGAAGTGTCTGAAGGTCAAAAAGCAGGAGCGCACAGCAGCACAGAGGATTTTATTTTATGTAAAGTTATGTCTCCCCTGCAGTAAAGCGGCGGTACAGGCGGTGCAGGCCCAGAACCAGATCTGCATCCTGGACATCGACATGCAGGGGGTGCGAAACATCAAGAAGACGGAGCTGAACCCCATCTACATCTCCATCCACCCCCCGACTGTGCAGATCCTGGTGAGTGCATCACTATACTGCCCCCGGAGCTGAACTCCACCACTAAACTCAATTTTATATCTAGGAACTCAATTGTGCTGTCATTTTAAGGGGTGTAGTTTAGCATTGGGGTTGTCGCCTCGCTTGCCTCCCCCCTTGCAGTCATCACGGATACATTTTCAAATCCTCAGACCAATGAAAGTTCAGAGTCGCGCGATCCCTGGTACGGTTTATTTCGAGGTGACCAGCCAGGGGAATTGTCATGGTTATTTCACATGAGGTTAGTTCGATACTGCTGGGGCACAACCAGCTGCTTCTTAGGTTCCTTTATGGGCTTGGTGCCCTCCATAAACCGGTACAACAAGCCCTGGCTTCATATAGTTTTACCATCACTTGGATTTGCTGGCTCAACCACGGCGCACACTTGATACCCTGCCAGGGTTGGATTAGAAAGTTGCTTTCTGAAACTCTGCTGAGGTGGCCCATGGCCTATTGGGCAGGACAGGAACATTATCTTGGGCACTAACTAGGGACTCTTCAGGATTGCAGTCAGTCTCACTTGGTTCTCCTCCTCGAGTGCTCCTCCAATCCTCTTGCTCTGCTGGCTTGTTACCACCGTACATGTCTCTTGGGTTACGAAGTCCTGCTGGTAGAGGGATGTTTAGTAGTCCAAATCGTCCAGAAGCACTTCAGCTGGAAACTTCTTCATACCTCCAACTTAGACCTGTTGCCCCAATCCAATTCAAGTTGGGTAAGGGAAAGCCGATTCATGTTTCCTCTGGCCACTCTAACAGCTATGGATTTGGACAACATTCCAATAGGGGGGACCAGGTGGGGCTTAACTAATGTTGCTAGGGTTGCTGGCTTGGGTCTGTTCTGGAAAGGGTTCAGGCTGGAGTAGGTGCATCCATTACTTGCCTATTCTTGTTGAGGTGCCGGTTGCGCCGGGCATCCAGGTACTCGTCTCCAAGAACTGCTGCTTCATCTGCGGTTTTGGGTTTACGGTCTATCACCCACTCTGTGATCGCAGGGGGAGTGGACTCATTAAGCTGCTCCAGCAGTACCAACTGACTAACGTCCGAAACAGTCTCTGCCGGTGCCCAAAGTTTCAGCCTTCCACAGACCGCCTCATCCAATGGGTCCACTCTACCAAAGACTTCTGTCCCTCCCTTCTAAGGCCATGGAATTTCACTCTGTGAGCCTCAGGGGTTGTTCCATAGCAGGTGAGCATGCGCTCCTTTACCTGTTCATAGTCCTTGCAGTCCTCAGTGAACATGCTCTCAGGCAGTCCGTGCTTGGCCGGCAAGTTTACTCACCAATAAGGGGACCCATTCATCCGGCTCCAGACTTGAGTTCCCACACTGTTGCACAAATACCTTGGGGAACTCCTCAATGTTTTCCTATTCCTCCTTAAATGCTTGGAATGCTCCATAGCGTAGCTTTTCCCTCCATATCCTAGGGGTCCGGCCTGCCACTTCCTGTTGGTTCGTCCGCCTCTTCCACTCCAGCTCGTGCACATGATCCAGCACCCGGTTCACCTGTTCATCCATGGGGTGATCTCTGTAAAGGGTACGTCACCACTCTACCTGCTTCTTTATGTCCCACCGGTCAGGAACCTGAACCCGAGCCTCTCCCTGTTGCTGGTCTAACCCGCACAATTCCTCCATCACGGCTTCAGTCTTATTACAGGACGTCCTTCCTCCAGACTCCAGCAGATCTCACTACATAAACTCATTTATTGAGGTAAAACAGCAGTTTTCATACCCCCCTCACCAAGACATGAGGTAACCAACAGTTTCTAATCCCCCCCTTCAAGGCCGGTCACATGACATTACACATTCCATTGCCCTTATGAGGCCTCATGTTTGGTAGTCAGTTGTTGCCGGGCAGAGTCTCCTCAGGGGATGGTGGGAGACACAGTTATGGCACAACCATGTTACATCCCTATACTGTACCTCAGAGCTGAGCCCCCGACCCACCTGTCTGTACATCACTATACTGTACCTCAGAGCTGAGCCCCTGACCCACCTGTCTGTACAGATCCTGGTGTGTACATCACTATACTGTACCTCAGAGCTGAGCCCCCGACCCACCTGTCTGTACAGATCCTGGTGTGTACATCACTATACTGTACCTCAGAGCTGAGCCCCCGACCCACCTGTCTGTACAGATCCTGGTGTGTACATCACTATACTGTACCTCAGAACTGAACCCCCGACCTACCTGTCTGTACAGATCCTGGTGTGTACATCACTATACTGTACCTCAGAACTGAACCCCCTACCCACCTGTCTGTACAGATCCTGGTGTATACATCACTATACTGTACCTCAGAGCTGAACCCCCGACCCACCTGTCTGTACAGATCCTGGTGTGTACATCACTATACTGTACCTCAGAGCTGAACCCCCGACCTACCTGTCTGTACAGATCCTGGTGTATACATCACTATACTGTACCTCAGAGCTGAACCCCCGACCCACCTGTCTGTACAGATCCTGGTGTATACATCACTATACTGTACCTCAGAGCTGAACCCCCGACCTACCTGTCTGTACAGATCCTGGTGTGTACATCACTATACTGTACCTCAGAGCTGAACGACCCACCTGTCTGTACAGATCCTGGTGCGTACATCACTATACTGTACCTCAGAACTGAACCCCCTACCCACCTGTCTGTACAGATCCTGGTGTGTACATCACTATACTGTACCTCAGAGCTGAGCCCCCGACCCACCTGTCTGTACAGATCCTGGTGTGTACATCACTATACTGTACCTCAGAGCTGAACCCCCGACCCACCTGTCTGTACAGATCCTGGTGTGTACATCACTATACTGTACCTCAGAGCTGAGCCCCCGACCCACCTGTCTGTACATCACTATACTGTACCTCAGAGCTGAACCCCCGACCCACCTGTCTGTACAGATCCTGGTGTGTACATCACTATACTGTACCTCAGAGCTGAGCCCCCGACCCACCTGTCTGTACAGATCCTGGTGTATACATCACTATACTGTACCTCAGAGCTGAGCCCCCGACCCACCTGTCTGTACAGATCCTGGTGTATACATCACTATACTGTACCTCAGAGCTGAACCCCCGACCCACCTGTCTGTACAGATCCTGGTGTATACATCACTATACTGTACCTCAGAGCTGAACCCCCGACCCACCTGTCTGTACAGATCCTGGTGCGTACATCACTATACTGTACCTCAGAGCTGAGCCCCCGACCCACCTGTCTGTACAGATCCTGGTGTGTACATCACTATACTGTACCTCAGAACTGAACCCCCGACCCACCTGTCTGTACAGATCCTGGTGCGTACATCACTATACTGTACCTCAGAGCTGAGCCCCTGACCCACCTGTCTGTACAGATCCTGGTGCGTACATCACTATACTGTACCTCAGAGCTGAACGACCCACCTGTCTGTACAGATCCTGGTGTGTACATCACTATACTCTACCTCAGAGCTGAGCCCCCGACCCACCTGTCTGTACATCACTATACTGTACCTCAGAGCTGAGCCCCCGACCCACCTGTCTGTACAGATCCTGGTGTGTACATCACTATACTGTACCTCAGAGCTGAGCCCCTGACCCACCTGTCTGTACAGATCCTGGTGCGTACATCACTATACTGTACCTCAGAGCTGAGCCCCCGACCCACCTGTCTGTACAGATCCTGGTGTATACATCACTATACTGTACCTCAGAGCTGAGCCCCCGACCCACCTGTCTGTACAGATCCTGGTGTGTACATCACTATACTGTACCTCAGAGCTGAGCCCCCGACCCACCTGTCTGTACAGATCCTGGTGCGTACATCACTATACTGTACCTCAGAGCTGAGCCCCCGACCCACCTGTCTGTACAGATCCTGGTGCGTACATCACTATACTGTACCTCAGAGCTGAGCCCCTGACCCACCTGTCTGTACAGATCCTGGTGCGTACATCACTATACTGTACCTCAGAGCTGAACCCCCGACCCACCTGTCTGTACAGATCCTGGTGCGTACATCACTATACTGTACCTCAGAGCTGAGCCCCCGACCCACCTGTCTGTACAGATCCTGGTGTATACATCACTATACTGTACCTCAGAGCTGAGCCCCCGACCCACCTGTCTGTACAGATCCTGGTGTGTACATCACTATACTGTACCTCAGAGCTGAGCCCCCGACCCACCTGTCTGTACAGATCCTGGTGCGTACATCACTATACTGTACCTCAGAGCTGAGCCCCCGACCCACCTGTCTGTACAGATCCTGGTGTGTACATCACTATACTGTACCTCAGAACTGAACCCCCGACCCACCTGTCTGTACAGATCCTGGTGCGTACATCACTATACTGTACCTCAGAGCTGAGCCCCCGACCCACCTGTCTGTACAGACCCTGGTGTGTACATCACTATACTGTACCTCAGAGCTGAGCCCCCGACCCACCTGTCTGTACAGATCCTGGTGCGTACATCACTATACTGTACCTCAGAGCTGAACCCCCGACCCACCTGTCTGTACAGATCCTGGTGTGTACATCACTATACTGTACCTCAGAGCTGAACCCCCGACCCACCTGTCTGTACAGATCCTGGTGTATACATCACTATACTCTACCTCAGAGCTGAACCCCCGACCCACCTGTCTGTACAGATCCTGGTGCGTACATCACTATACTGTACCTCAGAGCTGAACGACCCACCTGTCTGTACAGATCCTGGTGTGTACATCACTATACTGTACCTCAGAGCTGAGCCCCCGACCCACCTGTCTGTACAGATCCTGGTGTATACATCACTATACTGTACCTCAGAGCTGAGCCCCCGACCCACCTGTCTGTACAGATCCTGGTGTGTACATCACTATACTGTACCTCAGAGCTGAACCCCCGACCCACCTGTCTGTACAGATCCTGGTGCGTACATCACTATACTGTACCTCAGAGCTGAGCCCCCTACCCACCTGTCTGTACAGATCCTGGTGCGTACATCACTATACTGTACCTCAGAGCTGAACCCCCGACCCACCTGTCTGTACAGATCCTGGTGTGTACATCACTATACTGTACCTCAGAGCTGAGCCCCTGACCCACCTGTCTGTACAGATCCTGGTGCGTACATCACTATACTGTACCTCAGAGCTGAGCCCCTGACCCACCTGTCTGTACAGATCCTGGTGCGTACATCACTATACTGTACCTCAGAGCTGAGCCCCCGACCCACCTGTCTGTACAGATCCTGGTGTATACATCACTATACTGTACCTCAGAGCTGAGCCCCCGACCCACCTGTCTGTACAGATCCTGGTGTGTACATCACTATACTGTACCTCAGAGCTGAGCCCCCGACCCACCTGTCTGTACAGATCCTGGTGTGTACATCACTATACTGTACCTCAGAGCTGAACCCCCGACCCACCTGTCTGTACAGATCCTGGTGTATACATCACTATACTGTACCTCAGAGCTGAACGACCCACCTGTCTGTACAGATCCTGGTGTATACATCACTATACTGTACCTCAGAGCTGAGCCCCCTACCCACCTGTCTGTACAGTTCCTGGTGTATACATCACTATACTGTACCTCAGAGCTGAGCCCCCTACCCACCTGTCTGTACAGATCCTGGTGTATACATCACTATACTGTACCTCAGAGCTGAACGACCCACCTGTCTGTACAGATCCTGGTGTATACATCACTATACTGTACCTCAGAGCTGAACCCCCGACCCACCTGTCTGTACAGATCCTGGTGCGTACATCACTATACTGTACCTCAGAACTGAACCCCCGACCCACCTGTCTGTACAGATCCTGGTGCGTACATCACTATACTGTACCTCAGAGCTGAGCCCCCGACCTACCTGTCTGTACAGATCCTGGTGCGTACATCACTATACTGTACCTCAGAGCTGGGCCCCCTACCCACCTGTCTGTACAGATCCTGGTGCGTACATCACTATACTGTACCTCAGAGCTGAGCCCCCTACCCACCTGTCTGTACAGATCCTGGTGTATACATCACTATACTGTACCTCAGAGCTGAGCCCCCTACCCACCTGTCTGTACAGATCCTGGTGTGTACATCACTATACTCTACCTCAGAGCTGAGCCCCCGACCCACCTGTCTGTACAGATCCTGGTGTACATCACTATACTGTACCTCAGAGCTGAGCCCCCGACCCACCTGTCTGTACAGATCCTGGTGCGTACATCACTATACTGTACCTCAGAGCTGAGCCCCCGACCCACCTGTCTGTACAGATCCTGGTGTGTACATCACTATACTGTACCTCAGAGCTGAGCCCCCGACCCACCTGTCTGTACAGATCCTGGTGTATACATCACTATACTGTACCTCAGAGCTGAACGACCCACCTGTCTGTACAGATCCTGGTGTATACATCACTATACTGTACCTCAGAGCTGAACGACCCACCTGTCTGTACAGATCCTGGTGTATACATCACTATACTGTACCTCAGAGCTGAACCCCCGACCCACCTGTCTGTACAGATCCTGGTGCGTACATCACTATACTGTACCTCAGAGCTGAGCCCCCGACCCACCTGTCTGTACAGATCCTGGTGTGTACATCACTATACTGTACCTCAGAGCTGAGCCCCCGACCCACCTGTCTGTACAGATCCTGGTGTGTACATCACTATACTGTACCTCAGAGCTGAACCCCCGACCCACCTGTCTGTACAGATCCTGGTGCGTACATCACTATACTGTACCTCAGAGCTGAGCCCCCGACCTACCTGTCTGTACAGATCCTGGTGCGTACATCACTATACTGTACCTCAGAGCTGGGCCCCCTACCCACCTGTCTGTACAGATCCTGGTGCGTACATCACTATACTGTACCTCAGAGCTGAGCCCCCGACCCACCTGTCTGTACAGATCCTGGTGCGTACATCACTATACTGTACCTCAGAGCTGAGCCCCCGACCCACCTGTCTGTACAGATCCTGGTGCGTACATCACTATACTGTACCTCAGAGCTGAGCCCCCGACCCACCTGTCTGTACAGATCCTGGTGTGTACATCACTATACTGTACCTCAGAGCTGAACCCCCGACCCACCTGTCTGTACAGATCCTGGTGTGTACATCACTATACTGTACCTCAGAACTGAGCCCCCGACCCACCTGTCTGTACAGATCCTGGTGTGTACATCACTATACTGTACCTCAGAACTGAGCCCCCGACCCACCTGTCTGTACAGATCCTGGTGTGTACATCACTATACTGTACCTCAGAGCTGAGCCCCCGACCCACCTGTCTGTACAGATCCTGGTGTGTACATCACTATACTGTACCTCAGAGCTGAACCCCCGACCCACCTGTCTGTACAGATCCTGGTGTGTACATCACTATACTGTACCACAGAGCTGAGCCCCCGACCCACCTGTCTGTACAGATCCTGGTGCGTACATCACTATACTGTACCTCAGAGCTGAACCCCCGACCCACCTGTCTGTACAGATCCTGGTGCGTACATCACTATACTGTACCTCAGAGCTGAGCCCCCGACCCACCTGTCTGTACAGATCCTGGTGCGTACATCACTATACTGTACCTCAGAGCTGAGCCCCCGACCTACCTGTCTGTACAGATCCTGGTGTGTACATCACTATACTGTACCTCAGAGCTGAGCCCCTGACCCACCTGTCTGTACAGATCCTGGTGTATACATCACTATACTGTACCTCAGAGCTGAGCCCCCTACCCACCTGTCTGTACAGATCCTGGTGTATACATCACTATACTGTACCTCAGAGCTGAACGACCCACCTGTCTGTACAGATCCTGGTGTGTACATCACTATACTGTACCTCAGAGCTGAACCCCCGACCCACCTGTCTGTACAGATCCTGGTGCGTACATCACTATACTGTACCTCAGAGCTGAACCCCCTACCCACCTGTCTGTACAGATCCTGGTGCGTACATCACTATACTGTACCTCAGAGCTGAGCCCCTGACCCACCTGTCTGTACAGATCCTGGTGTGTACATCACTATACTGTACCTCAGAGCTGAACCCCCGACCCACCTGTCTGTACAGATCCTGGTGTGTACATCACTATACTGTACCTCAGAACTGAGCCCCCGACCCACCTGTCTGTACAGATCCTGGTGCGTACATCACTATACTGTACCTCAGAGCTGAGCCCCCGACCCACCTGTCTGTACAGATCCTGGTGTGTACATCACTATACTGTACCTCAGAGCTGAGCCCCCGACCTACCTGTCTGTACATCACTATACTGTACCTCAGAGCTGAGCCCCCGACCCACCTGTCTGTACAGATCCTGGTGTATACATCACTATACTGTACCTCAGAGCTGAACCCCCGACCCACCTGTCTGTACAGATCCTGGTGTATACATCACTATACTGTACCTCAGAACTGAACCCCCGACCCACCTGTCTGTACAGATCCTGGTGTATACATCACTATACTGTACCTCAGAGCTGAGCCCCTGACCCACCTGTCTGTACAGATCCTGGTGCGTACATCACTATACTGTACCTCAGAGCTGAGCCCCTGACCCACCTGTCTGTACAGATCCTGGTGTGTACATCACTATACTGTACCTCAGAGCTGAACCCCCGACCCACCTGTCTGTACAGATCCTGGTGTGTACATCACTATACTGTACCTCAGAGCTGAGCCCCTGACCCACCTGTCTGTACAGATCCTGGTGCGTACATCACTATACTGTACCACAGAACTGAGCCCCCGACCCACCTGTCTGTACAGATCCTGGTGTGTACATCACTATACTGTACCTCAGAACTGAACCCCCGACCCACCTGTCTGTACAGATCCTGGTGTGTACATCACTATACTGTACCTCAGAGCTGAGCCCCCGACCCACCTGTCTGTACAGATCCTGGTGTGTACATCACTATACTGTACCTCAGAGCTGAGCCCCCGACCCACCTGTCTGTACAGATCCTGGTGCGTACATCACTATACTGTACCTCAGAGCTGAGCCCCTGACCCACCTGTCTGTACAGATCCTGGTGCGTACATCACTATACTGTACCTCAGAGCTGAGCCCCCGACCCACCTGTCTGTACAGATCCTGGTGTATACATCACTATACTGTACCTCAGAGCTGAGCCCCCGACCCACCTGTCTGTACAGATCCTGGTGTATACATCACTATACTGTACCTCAGAGCTGAGCCCCCGACCCACCTGTCTGTACAGATCCTGGTGTGTACATCACTATACTGTACCTCAGAGCTGAACCCCCGACCCACCTGTCTGTACAGATCCTGGTGCGTACATCACTATACTGTACCTCAGAGCTGAACCCCCGACCCACCTGTCTGTACAGATCCTGGTGTGTACATCACTATACTGTACCTCAGAGCTGAGCCCCCGACCCACCTGTCTGTACAGATCCTGGTGTGTACATCACTATACTGTACCTCAGAGCTGAACCCCCGACCCACCTGTCTGTACAGATCCTGGTGTGTACATCACTATACTGTACCTCAGAGCTGAACGACCCACCTGTCT
Organism: Hyla sarda; assembly: GCF_029499605.1. Classification (NCBI taxonomy): domain Eukaryota; kingdom Metazoa; phylum Chordata; class Amphibia; order Anura; family Hylidae; genus Hyla; species Hyla sarda. Next base: position 681,230 of record NC_079193.1, on the reverse strand, counting down.
GTACAGATCCTGGTGTATACATCACTATACTGTACCTCAGAGCTGAGCCCCCGACCCACCTGTCTGTACATCACTATACTGTACCTCAGAGCTGAACCCCCGACCCACCTGTCTGTACATCACTATACTGTACCTCAGAGCTGAACCCCCGACCCACCTGTCTGTACAGATCCTGGTGTATACATCACTATACTGTACCTCAGAGCTGAACCCCCGACCCACCTGTCTGTACAGATCCTGGTGTATACATCACTACACTGTACCTCAGAGCTGAACCCCCGACCCACCTGTCTGTACAGATCCTGGTGTGTACATCACTATACTGTACCTCAGAGCTGAACGACCCACCTGTCTGTACAGATCCTGGTGCGTACATCACTATACTGTACCTCAGAGCTGAACGACCCACCTGTCTGTACAGATCCTGGTGTGTACATCACTATACTGTACCTCAAAGCTGAACCCCCGACCCACCTGTCTGTACAGATCCTGGTGCGTACATCACTATACTGTACCTCAGAGCTGAACCCCCGACCCACCTGTCTGTACCGATCCTGGTGTGTACATCACTATACTGTACCTCAGAACTGAGCCCCCGACCCACCTGTCTGTACAGATCCTGGTGTGTACATCACTATACTGTACCTCAGAGCTGAGCCCCCGACCTACCTGTCTGTACATCACTATACTGTACCTCAGAGCTGAGCCCCCGACCCACCTGTCTGTACAGATCCTGGTGTATACATCACTATACTGTACCTCAGAACTGAACCCCCGACCCACCTGTCTGTACAGATCCTGGTGCGTACATCACTATACTGTACCTCAGAGCTGAGCCCCCGACCCACCTGTCTGTACAGATCCTGGTGTGTACATCACTATACTGTACCTCAGAGCTGAACCCCCGACCCACCTGTCTGTACAGATCCCGGTGTGTACATCACTATACTGTACCTCAGAACTGAACCCCCGACCCACCTGTCTGTACAGATCCTGGTGTGTACATCACTATACTGTACCTCAGAGCTGAGCCCCTGACCCACCTGTCTGTACAGATCCTGGTGCGTACATCACTATACTGTACCTCAGAGCTGAGCCCCTGACCCACCTGTCTGTACAGATCCTGGTGTGTACATCACTATACTGTACCTCAGAGCTGAGCCCCCGACCCACCTGTCTGTACAGATCCTGGTGTGTACATCACTATACTGTACCTCAGAGCTGAACCCCCGACCCACCTGTCTGTACAGATCCTGGTGTGTACATCACTATACTGTACCTCAGAGCTGAGCCCCCGACCCACCTGTCTGTACAGATCCTGGTGTATACATCACTATACTGTACCTCAGAGCTGAGCCCCCGACCCACCTGTCTGTACAGATCCTGGTGTATACATCACTATACTGTACCTCAGAGCTGAGCCCCCGACCCACCTGTCTGTACAGATCCTGGTGCATACATCACTATACTGTACCTCAGAGCTGAACGACCCACCTGTCTGTACAGATCCTGGTGTGTACATCACTATACTGTACCTCAGAGCTGAGCCCCTGACTTACCTGTCTGTACAGATCCTGGTGTGTACATCACTATACTGTACCTCAGAACTGAGCCCCTGACTTACCTGTCTGTACAGATCCTGGTGCGTACATCACTATACTGTACCTCAGAGCTGAGCCCCCGACCCACCTGTCTGTACAGATCCTGGTGCGTACATCACTATACTGTACCTCAGAGCTGAGCCCCCGACCCACCTGTCTGTACAGATCCTGGTGCGTACATCACTATACTGTACCTCAGAGCTGAGCCCCCGACCCACCTGTCTGTACAGATCCTGGTGTGTACATCACTATACTGTACCACAGAACTGAGCCCCCGACCCACCTGTCTGTACAGATCCTGGTGTGTACATCACTATACTGTACCTCAGAGCTGAGCCCCCGACCCACCTGTCTGTACAGATCCTGGTGTGTACATCACTATACTCTACCTCAGAGCTGAGCCCCCGACCCACCTGTCTGTACAGATCCCGGTGTGTACATCACTATACTGTACCTCAGAGCTGAGCCCCCGACCCACCTGTCTGTACAGATCCCGGTGTGTACATCACTTTACTGCCCCTGAGCACAATGTCTCATCCCTCTGGTGAGTTTCCCAGTTTGCCCTCGGATTGGACTCTGTTCTCTTCTTATTACAGGAGAAGCGTCTCCGGGACCGGAACACAGAGTCCGAGGAAAGTCTGAGCAAGAGGCTGCGGGCGGCCATAGAAGACCTGGAGATCAGTGAGTGCAGCGCTGTAAATCCTCTGTGCTGCTGTAATGCTTCCTCTGACTGTTCTTTAGGGTTCGTTCAGGATCCTGCGCAGGTTTCATGCTGTAGAGTCCATAGTTCTCAGATCTGCGCAGGATCCTGTACGTGTGAATACGGCCTGAAGGAAGTTATTTAGTTTTTTTTTTTCTCACAATTCTTTTTCTGACGTGATTTTATAAAAGGTAAAGAGCCCGGACTGTTCGATAGAATCATTGTAAATGACGACCTGGAAGAAGCGTACGCCAAACTGAAGGACTCCCTGAAAGAGGTGAGTGCAGAATAGTGAGCGCAGCTCTGGAGTATAATACAGGATATAACTCAGGATCAGTACAGGATAAGTAATGTAATGTATGTACACAGTGACCTCACCAGCAGAATAGTGAGTACAGCTCTGGAGTATAATACAGGATATAACTCAGGATCAGTACAGGATAAGTAATGTAATGTATGTACACAGTGACCTCACCAGCAGAATAGTGAGTACAGCTCTGGAGTATAATACAGGATATAACTCAGGATCAGTACAGGATAAGTAATGTAATGTATGTACACAGTGACCTCACCAGCAGAATAGTGAGTACAGCTCTGGAGTATAATACAGGATATAACTCAGGATCAGTACAGGATAAGTAATGTAATGTATGTACACAGTGACCTCACCAGCAGAATAGTGAGTACAGCTCTGGAGTATAATACAGGATATAACTCAGGATCAGTACAGGATAAGTAATGTAATGTATGTACACAGTGACCTCACCAGCAGAATAGTGAGTACAGCTCTGGGGTATAATACAGGATATAACTCAGGATCAGTACAGGATAAGTAATGTAATGTATGTACACAGTGACCTCACCAGCAGAATAGTGAGTACAGCTCTGGGGTATAATACAGGATATAACTCAGGATCAGTACAGGATAAGTAATGTAATGTATGTACACAGTGACCTCACCAGCAGAATAGTGAGTACAGCTCTGGAGTATAATACAGGATATAACTCAGGATCAGTACAGGATAAGTAATGTAATGTATGTACACAGTGACCTCACCAGCAGAATAGTGAGTACAGCTCTGGAGTATAATACAGGATATAACTCAGGATCAGTACAGGATAAGTAATGTATGTACACAGTGACCTCACCAGCAGAATAGTGAGTACAGCTCTGGAGTATAATACAGGATATAACTCAGGATCAGTACAGGATAAGTAATGTAATGTATGTACACAGTGACCTCACCAGCAGAATAGTGAGTACAGCTTTGGAGTATAATACAGGATATAACTCAGGATCAGTACAGGATAAGTAATGTAATGTATGTACACAGTGACCTCACCAGCAGAATAGTGAGTACAGCTCTGGAGTATAATACAGGATATAACTCAGGATCAGTAAAGGATAAGTAATGTAATGTATGTATACAGTGACCTCACCAGCAGAATAGTGAGTACAGCTCTGGAGAGAGGGTGTGTTCTGCTGAGCTCCAGAGTTTCCCAGAGAAGCAGTGATTTTTTTCCGCCCCTCCCCAGGTGTGTGGCAGACACCTGGGTAGGTTTTCCTGCTATGGAGCCCCGGGAAGCTGGGGCTTCATCTTGCACCCCCCGTTCTCGGCTGGCGGGGTGTGCAAAAGAACATGTAACAGCCAGTAGTCAGGATGGGGTGAGGAGATCCACCAGGGTCCACAGCCATGTGGGGCCCCCTCCCCCGACCTCAGCTGGGAGCTGCAAAGCTTCCAGCAGAAGCTCATCCAGGCAGCGGAGTGGAAAGTCTGTATCTGTTTCCTCAGAACCCCAGCAATGGGGGGTAAAGGGGCCCAGAGAATCCCTGGCCAGCTTTGGGTCCAGAATCCAGGCCAAGATGGCTCAGTATGAACAGCTCGGCAAACAACTAAGAGGCCTCAGAGAGGAGCTGAAGTTTGCAAGTTACCAAGCAAACAATGCAGCAAAGACCAAGAGGGCAGCATTTTCCACCAAGGTGAGAGCTCTGAAGAAACAGGTGGATGAGATTGTGAGGCTGAGATCGGACATTGTGGAGGGAGGGGGTATACTCAGCGAGAGACTTGTCAACAAGGATCGTTTCTCCAGCATGAAGGTCTCAGGACAAGTGAGTAACCAAGATGACTGCCAGAGTGAGGAGGAGGAGATGGAGGGAGGTGAGGAGGGGGATGTGAGTGAGGGGGATATGGATACTGGACCTGTGTGTACCACCACCACTGTTACCCCAGACCCCCCACTTACCCTCAGTGAGGACTATGTAAACCCGGCTCAGGTGGCCTTACCTCCCTCCAGTGAGGATGATGATGATGATGATGGCAGTGACTGCAGTGATGGCAGTGGCTTGGCAGATGGGGGTCTCCTGCGGGAAATTGTTATGCAGGAGTCCCCCACCCGTCTGGAAAACTTTTCCTTTGGTGATGATTTGGGCCCAGAGGAGAAGGGAAAGAAGAAGAAAGGAAAGGGCAAGAAGAGGAAGAAGACACAAGGAGTTAAGTTTGTCTTTTCTCCCTTCCAGCAGTCTGGGTCGGCTGAAAAGTCTGTTCAGGGTGCTGGGTCCCCCAATCTGCCAGACCCCGTTTCTGTAGTGGAGCGGGGCCAGCATGGGGGATACAGTAGCGCACCCAAAATGGCCGCGGGTGCTATAGAAAAAAAAGGGCACCCTCCTGTGAGGGGGGAGGGTGTCCAGGCACCGGAAAATGGCGGCAGATTCACCCGTTCGGGGGGTGGTCCCCTGGTTGAAGTGGGCGGTACAGGTTCTGGCACCGCAGGGCACTCTCCTGTGAGGGGGGGGAGTGTCCGGGCGCCGGACCTTGTTGGTTCAGGGGGCAGTCCCCTAGGTGGCGTGGTTGGTACTGGTTCTGGCGCCAGGGGGCACTCCGCTATAAAGGGGGAGGTTCCCTGCACATCAGCTGTAGCTGGAGTTAGTCCGGAGGGTCAGTCTTTTTGCGAGGGGGCGTGGTCACCCATGTCAGAGGCGGAGCCTGTGTCTGCACCCAAAGACACAGGAAGAAAGAACTATGCAGCACCAATCCTGAAACCGGCAAACCCTTAAACATGAAGAAAAAGATCCAGCCAGCCCAGTCTGTAACACACCAAGGGAGAGTGAACGCAAGAGTGAAAGTGAAAGGAAAAATGTGAATAAAAATGGTAATGTGCAGAATGTGAGTTATGGTGGTGTGCCTGGGAGGAGTTGTGGTAGCAGTGTGGATGAGGGGGGTGCAAGCGAAGTGCAAGAAAGAGGTGCAAGTAGTGTGCAAGAGAGGGGTGCAAGAGGGGTGCAAGTGTAGTGCAAGAGAGGGGTGCTAGTGAAATACAGGTGAGGAGTGGTAGTGGAATGACAGAGAGAGGTGTTATGGCTGTTAAGAATAAGGGTCCAGGTTTGGCCTCTGGGTCAGTTCCTGGTTCGACTGCCCCCCCCCCGGTAGTGGCTGCTTCTCCCAGAAGCTATGCCAGCGTCACTGCCGGGGGATCAGGGGGATCCCCATCTCCGTCTGTCTCTGGGGGTCACTTGCAACAGCGCCTCCTGGAGGCTCTACGTAGGGGAGACAGGTCAATCCAGGTAGAGGGGAGGGGTGAGGTTGACCTGTCTTTTTGGATAGAAAGACACGGCTTAGGCGCATTCCGAGAACAAAACGGGGAGGTGGTCTGGTCCCTCCCGACATCCGGGCAGGAAAGTGGCTGTAGGAATGTGGTCCGTTTATTGTGGAGGGGCGAAGATGCGTGTCCGCCTCGCGGTAAGGTGGTTGAGCTCCTCCTCCGGATGGAATTCAGGGCAAGTGACATCTTTGCCCTGATCCACCCCTATGGTACTTCCGAGTTTGACATCAGCTTTGTTCGGCCCGAGGGTCTGGAACTTTTCTGGTCGAATTATGAGGTGGTGAAAAAGAGCCCGGTTGGCAGGATTTCGCCGTAAAGGCGATATCCCGTCAGAATCTGGCCAAGAAAGTGACCGTTTTGACACGTAACGAGTCACTATCTTGCTATGACATTATGACCTGGCTTAGCCGATATGGGGATGTGACTGACATGCCAAAAAAGAACTATGACGAACATGGGATCTGGTCTGGGGCCTGGACGTTTTCCGTCAAACTGAAGCGTTCGGGGGGCACTGTTGCCCACATCCCATCAGCTGCTTTCCTTGGGAGAGACAGAATCCAAGTTTTCTACCAGGGGCAGCCCAAGGTCTGTCACAGGTGTGGCAGCCCCACTCACTTTAGCGCAGCCTGTACCGTGCAGATCTGTGCACTGTGCGGTGGGGTAGGTCATCTTGCCGCATCCTGTAGGCAGATCAGGTGTCATCTGTGTGGTGTCTTAGGACACCCTTTCAGCCGTTGTCCTAGCGCCTTTGCCCGTGCGACGGTCACCTTGGCTGGGGAGAGCAGTAATGTTGCCTCAGCTGGGGAGGGCACGAGTGCGGGTGAAGGTGCAACAGGGTCAGTGAAGAGGAAAAGTCCCGCCAAGCTGAGGCGGGAGGCTAATCGGAGAAGGAGCAGGGAACTGGAGAGTTCCCATGTGGCAGGGGTAGCTTCTGGCCCTGCTCCTGAGGTTAGTCCTGAAACTGCTGAGGCCATGGGGGAGAATGTGCTGGAAGAGGAAATGGGGAGAATCTGTAGAGAAGAGCGCAGCAAGGCCGATCTTTCCGATTCCTCCCACTGTGAAAGTGTGGATGAGGAGGGTGAAGAGAGGCCAAAAAAGAAGGGCAGTAAAGGGAGAAAGAAGAGGTCAGAGCCCTCTAGTCCCCGTGCTGCGGACCAGGTCCCAAGCGGAAGCTTACCTGCCCCCCCTCTGATTGATCTGTCTAACCGGTACTCTGTCCTTGAAGACATCTCCTCCCCCTCCTTGGAGGGGGGGGTCAGGGATGGGGTGCCTGAAGTGGGGGAGCCTCCAGGGGGAACTGGGCCCTGCCCTGATGGGGCAATTTCCTCAGGGGATGGGGCCAAATCGGAGCCAGGCGGAGATGGGGATTCTAAAATGGACCAGTCAGAATCAAAAAAACGGTCCAAAGAGAAGGAAGCCTCCTCATCTGGGGATGAGGGGGTAAAGAAGAAACAAAAATGAGGGGGTTAGGGCCGTCTATCTCAATCACCCATGATGGCGGCACTCACCCCATTGACGCTGGCATCTATTAACTGTGCCAGCATAAAGTCTGATACGGCTAGATTCGCAGCCTTTGATTTTCTCGGCCGTGTTGATGCCGACATTTTCTTTTTACAAGAGACCAGGTTGTCAGATCTAGCCTCCCTGATAAAAGCCAGGAGAGAGTGGAGGCGCGGCCCCTCCCACTGGTCTCTTGCGGCTGAGCCGTATAGTGGGGTGGCGGTCCTTTTTACCGCTCCTGTTGAATGCAGACGGGTTATTGAGTTAGAAATGGGGAGGTGCCTGATCTTAGATGTCCTCATGAAGGGACAAGAGCTCCAGCTCATGAACATCTACGCCCCACAAACCAAGTGGGGCCGCAAAGATCTCTTTATGAGGATTAAGCCCTTTCTTTTTACAAGCCGACAGGTGATCTTTGGAGGGGATTTCAATACTGTCACGAGATCCCAAGATAGGAGAGGCTCCAATGATCGGTTGGCTTATGATAGCGTGGCCCTCAATAATATAGTTAGGGAAGCTCGCCTAGAGGACGCCCACATCCGGAGCCCCTCAGGCCACGCGGGTTTCACCTATCATCGAGGTAGCTGCAGGTCTAGAATAGACAGGTTTTTTTTAAAGGAGGAAGCCGTCTCTTCTGCAGTGTCCGTGGTTGAGGTGGAGTTCTCCGATCACTGTATGATTTTGTTTTCCCTGAATGTTTCAGAGACCCCTCGGATGGGTAAAGGTTATTGGAAGCTGAATTCGTACCTCCTGGAGGAAGCGGAGGTAAGACAGTCCTTTGAGGATTTTCTTCAGAGTCAGGTACCTTTACTGGGCCTTTGTAGTAGTAAGTCAGAGTGGTGGGAGATATTCAAGAAGAGGGTTGCGGGGTTCTTCCGCCAGCTCTCGAGCTTCAGGTCCCTGAACAGGTATCGCCTGTATCAGGGACTGAGGAGGAAACTCGAGTTTCTCATCTCGACTGGAGGTAGCCGAGAGGATATCTCCAGAGTGAAATCCTTGCTGATGAGGTGTCAGTACGATAGGCACGCATCTTTGGTTTTTGAGAGGGATTTCGGGAAGTACCGCTCGCCCGACCCTTACAGAAACTGTAAGATGTCAGTGAGTAGTAAAGTCATTTCAGGACTGATTGATAGTACAGGATCTCTGAATCGGTCCAGATCAGGGATCTTGGAGGTCATCAGATCCTTCTACTCGCATCTCTTGGGAAGGAAGGATCTAGATCGAGACAGGATGTCGGCTTTCCTGGCTGAAACTATTCCTGAGCCAGGGGTAGACCCCTCTCTTGATGTTTTGACAGAAAAAATCAGGGAAGAGGAAGTGAGACTGGCGATCGAGGGGCTCGCCCCCAAGAAGTCGCCAGGTCCGGATGGCTTAACATCCGAGTGGTACAGGACCTTTAAGGAGTCTTTAGCTTCCGTCTTGACTGAGGTATTCAATGAGTGTCTCTCCTCGGGCACTCTACCAAAGTCAATGAGGAGGTCAGCCCTGATTCTTCTCTCAAAGGGTAAAGATCCCAGCCGTATTGAGAATTGGAGGCCCATAGCTCTTCTCAATACGGACAGGAAGCTTCTGGCCAAGATACTGTTTAATCGGCTGGTGAAGTTTGCACCCCGGCTCCTTTCGGGGGCCCAGCATTGCTCGGTTCCAGGCCGAAGCACCTTAAGTGCTGTTCTCAGTGTCCGGGAGGCAGTGGAGCGGAGTAGTGCAGGTCTCTGGAAGGGGTACTTGCTGTCCCTGGATCAGGCCAAAGCATTTGATGGGGTGAACCACGAATACCTCTGGTCCGTCCTTCTGAGATATGGCTTACCGTGCGCTTTTATTAATTGGCTTAAGACCTTATATGCAGGGGCAGAGAGTTTCCCGCTGGTGAACGGGTGGTCTAGCTGCTCTTTTGAGGTGGGGTCCGGAGTCCGTCAGGGTTGTCCTTTGAGCCCGCTTTTATACGTGTTCGCAATTGATCCCTTCGTCCGGAGGGTAGATTGTGGGCCGTTGGCGGGAGTCGGGATGAGTCTGGCGGAGCTGGATGTCGCCCAGAGAGTGGTGGCGTACGCTGATGATGTCACCATTTTCTTGTCCTCGAGAGAGGAGGTCGATGTGGTGATGTCGGAAGTGGACCGCTACTCGGAGGCATCCGGGTCCAAGATCAACCGGGATAAGTGTGAAAGTCTCTGGCTGGGAGGGGGAGATCCCACTTTTGATCTCCCGGACACCCTTCCAGGGCTCCAAGAGTCAGCAAAAATTCTGGGCATCACATTCGGCCAGGATGATTATCCCACCAAAAACTGGGACGGTAAGCTCCAGGATGCCATTCATAAGGTGGATCAGTGGAAGGGTTGGTCTATGACCCTCAGGGAAAGGGTACACCTGATCAAATCGTACCTGCTCCCTTGTTTATCTATCTGGGCAGTGTATGTATCTTGCCAGAGGCTTACTACACTAGGATCTACAGCCTGTTTTTCCAACTGTTATGGGGGAACAGGATGAACCTAGTCAAGAGGGAGGTTACGTACCGCATAAGGAGACTAGGGGGTTTATCTATGGTAAACCCTGTGGTGTTCTTAACAAACACCTTCTTGAAAGCCAACATCTCGAACCTCTGGTCAGAGATGGCTTCTCCGTGGGTACTCTCCTGCAGGGAATGGTTTCGGCCTTTCTTCCAGGAATGGGAGACAGGAGGGCAAGTGAAGGACCTCCGTACGCCCCATGGGCATCTTTGGCTTACGCTACCCCGACTCTGAAGGCGATACGTCGGTGGGGTCTGGGAGTGTGGGAGATCAGGACCCAGTCAAGGCAGTTCCTTGACAAACAGGTTCTGTTGACCCACTTCCAGAAGCCTCTGGCGCTCAGGGACTGGCCAGGTCGGGATCTGAGGGTGGGGTTGTATCTTTTAAACATGAAAAGGATCCCCCAGAAGTTTTGGGACTTGGCCTGGCGCTGCTTTCAGGGGAAGCTATATGTGAGGGACAATTTGAAGTGTAGGAGATCTGATGACCGGGACTGTCCCCGAGAAGAGTGCGGGGACATGCTGGAAAGCATGGACCATTTCCTGCTTCATTGTCCCTTTTAATATAGGGGTCTACAACCGGGTGGGCGCTTCCATTGGCTGGAGTCAACTTGCCGGCCTTACCTATCCAGAGTGGGCTTATGGGGCATTCAGGACCCTGGGTGGCCGTGATCGGGGCACTTTATTCTTAGTCAGTTTAGTGGTTAGGTACTACACGTGGAATGCACGGTGTTTAGTGTCTACACAGCGCAAAGTCCTCTCCGAGGTGGAGGTCTGTAGGAACATCACTGGTGACCTCGGGAAGATCAGGTCTTTGGAGTATGGCAGTCTTGGTACCAGTAGGGCTTCTCTCCTATGGAGAGGGTTTTCTTTTGATGTGCCCTAGGTACTAGACCTTTTGGGTAGAGTACCCTTGTTTTGGTTAGGGACAGTGATGCAGGGACAGGGTTAGGGTGATAGTAGGGTCAGTTTATCTTTAGGGATAATGGTAGGGTGAGAGGTAGGGTGCAGTTAGGGAAAGTATGTAAATTTTGTATGTATCAGGATTGCCATCCTTCTTCCTGGTGGTGGGCTAATGCATGTGCACCATAGCTTTTTGTTTTGTTTTCAGATGTTTAGGTTATGAAGGGCTTACAGGCTCCGAACTTGGGCCTAAAGTGGGTTGTATTGTTTGCTTATGTATGTTAAAGCTGGTTATGGTTAATTTGTTGTGAAGGAGTTCTAGGTTGGGAGGGTATATTTGTGGGTGGTGGTGGTCTTTTCTTTTGGTGGACCTGGCATGGGTCAGATGTGGACTGGACATTGAGGACTATGAACTGTATGGACTCTGACCCATGTACAGGAGGGCGGGTGGTGTGGGTGAAGGGTCAGTTTAGTGTAGAATGTTCTTTTTATATTTGTAGGTGAGTTTTCTGTTTATTTATAGGTGTATATAGTTTGTGTATAGTATTGTATATAATAGTGTATATAGTTAGTTATGTATATAGTATGTATAATGTATGTTATATTATTATAATTATTTATTTATTTATTAATTATTTTTTTTTTTTTAAGTATATAGTATTTATAGTAGAGATAGACATGGCAGTCGAACCAGTTTTGTTTTTGTAGTAATGTTTCTTTAGTATCCCATTGTGGATTTATTTTCTTTGGTTTATATATGTAGTATGTAGTAAAGATGTGTGTAAGCATGTGTGTATTGTGTTTTCTGTGATATTTTCCCGAGTTTGGTTATTTCGAGTTGAATTTAATTTATTTATTTATTAATTTGGTTAAATGCAGTTAATATATTGATATATATGTGTGCATGCGTGTGGTATAGTGTTATTATTATTATTAATATTATTATTAAAAAAAAAAAAAACACATGGTGTGCAGTGTGAGTGCTTGTTGTGTTTTCTATTTGTAATGTATGATTTTTCCCGAGTTTGGGTGTTTTTGAGTTAAAGCAAAATAGTGCTATTTTTATGTTTCTTATGAGTGTGTTGTTTGGCTATGAAAGGTGTAGTTGTAATATTTCTAGTTCTAGTAGGAAAGCTGGGCTGGCCGGTTAGGCAGGATTTTTGTTCTTTTATTTAAATGTAAAGTTTGGGTTTATGTTATTTCATGTTGTTGTTTTTCGTTATGGCAAAGTTGTGCTGGTTTATGTTTTTTTATGATTTATATTTTTCTAATAAAAGATTTACAGGATATAACTCAGGATCAGTACAGGATAAGTAATGTAATATATGTACACAGTGATCTCACCAGCAGAATAGTGAGTACAGCTCTGGAGTATAATACAGGATATAACTCAGGATCAGTACAGGATAAGTAATGTATGTACACAGTGACCTCACCAGCAGAATAGTGAGTACAGCTCTGGGGTATAATACAGGATATAACTCAGGATCAGTACAGGATAAGTAATGTAATGTATGTACACAGTGACCTCACCAGCAGAATAGTGAGTACAGCTCTGGAGTATAATACAGGATATAACTCAGGATCAGTACAGGATAAGTAATGTATGTACACAGTGACCTCACCAGCAGAATAGTGAGTACAGCTCTGGGGTATAATACAGGATATAACTCAGGATCAGTACAGGATAAGTAATGTAATGTATGTACACAGTGACCTCACCAGCAGAATAGTGAGTACAGCTCTGGGGTATAATACAGGATATAACTCAGGATCAGTACAGGATAAGTAATGTAATGTATATACACAGTGATCTCACCAGCAGAATAGTGAGTACAGCTCTGGGGTATAATACAGGATATAACTCAGGATCAGTACAGGATAAGTAATGTAATGTATGTACACAGTGACCTCACCAGCAGAATAGTGAGTACAGCTCTGGAGTATAATACAGGATATAACTCAGGATCAGTACAGGATAAGTAATGTAATGTATGTACACAGTGACCTCACCAGCAGAATAGTGAGTACAGCTCTGGGGTATAATACAGGATATAACTCAGGATCAGTACAGGATAAGTAATGTAATGTATGTACACAGTGACCTCACCAGCAGAATAGTGAGTACAGCTCTGGGGTATATCATTTCTGTATTTTGCTAGTTTAGTGATGTCACATGATCTCTCTCTTTCCTGCAGGAGATTGCGGCGGTGCAGACCTGCAGGGATTCCTGACTACACTCCGTTCCGTTCCGCAGTCATTCCTCCTCTGTATCCTTCCCTTGTACTCGTGCTGCGTCCCTGTGTCTGTTCTGTGGTTTCCTGCGCTCCTGGTTCCAGTGTTTTCCGCTCGTGTCGGCACAATCTCTCGTCTTCCAGCCTCTTCAGTATCTGATGGCCATTGAGATTATTTCCTAAGGAAATTAATATTCCAGGATCAGATCCATCGGGTTTTGGGGGGGGGGGAGAACCATGGGGATTGGTATTGGGGTTAGTGTTACAAGAATGGCGCTCATACGGCAGAGCACTTGCTACGTTTACGAGAACCTTTTGCCTCAGATGGTTGTTTGATGACGGTGCAGTTTTTTGTGGCTAAGCTTTGATTGGACGGTGTAATCTCCCCCCCTCACAAGGCTCCTCCCCTATTGTGTCCAAACCCCTGCCCCCCCCCCCCCAGGTGCTCCATCCTGTTACTAGAGTGACGCAGAACATCGCGATAGAACTTTTATTCACTTTATTGTTTTTTAAGTAAAAAAAATCTCATGTTTTTTATGCAATAAATTTCCGTCCGCCACGTGATCCTGCTGATCGTCGGGCGCTGCAGAACACGGGTCGTACTTACCTCAGAACAAGGGACGTCTTTATTTGTGATGTTGACTGTAATAAAATGTCTGTCTGGTGTTTATACTGTTTATTTGCTCTTTTATAGTAGGTTGTAGAGATCAGCGGCGCCGTATCCCTCTGTAATGCCGCTGATCTACTCGGCAATGATTGGCGCATTCTTGGAGTATTTGACTGCGCCGATGTTTTACAACGATCCCTCAGCTGTGTGAGCGGGACGGGTTGGTCTCTGTAAGTAATGTGACTATGCGCCGAACACTTCCAGCGCTCTCCCCCGATCTCGTTCTGCCCAGCCGGACATTTATCTGCTCTTGGGGTTCAGTCACACGTACAGGATAATAATAATTTATTTATATGGCGCCTACAGATTCCGCAGCGCAGGATCTGCTCCTTATTGTCTACAGCTGATTTGGCTTCTCATTAAAGTTAATAGGTAACAAATCAGTGGCACAAATCCTGTAAAATGGGCAGGGAGAGGGGTAAGCCGCTGCCAGACAGCTCTGGTGTCATTTCACCCCCCTCTAGTAGAATAAATGGTTGCTGCAGTTCAAATCTTTCTTGGGGAGGCGGGAGACTCCCATATACTTTAGACCAGGGGCCTTTATATCCCGGTCTGCGAGGAGATGAGGTCAGTGAAGGTCTTAGCTGCACAATAAGGTCGCGTTCACACCTAACGGCCATGAAAAGAATATAATGACACCAATAATACGGCACAGGGTAAGATGGTCTAGTGCAGTGTGGAGGATGGGAGACTACAGATCCCAGTATTGCACCGCCGCACACTGCCCCCATCCCCTCCCCCCCCCCCCCCGAGTATAGCACCGCCGCACACTGAATCCCCCCCCCCCCCCCCCGAGTATAGCACCGCTGCACACTCTGCCCCCCCCCGAGTATAGCACCGCCGCACACTGCCCCCCCCCCCCCCGAGTATAGCACCGCCGCACACTGAATCCCCCCCCCCCGAGTATAGCACCGCTGCACACTCTGCCCCCCCCCCCCCGAGTATAGCACCGCCGCACACTGAATCACCCCCCCCCCCCGAGTATAGCACCGCCGCACACTGAATCACCCCCCCCCCCCCCCGAGTATAGCACCGCCGCACACTCTGCCCCCCCCCCAGTATTGCACCGCCGCACACTGCCCCCCCCGAGTATAGCACCGCCGCACACTGAATCCCCCCCCCCGAGTATAGCACCGCTGCACACTCTGCCCCCCCCCCCCGAGTATAGCACCGCCGCACACTCTGCCCCCCCCGAGTATAGCACCGCCGCACACTGAATCACCCCCCCCGAGTATAGCACCGCCGCACACTCTGCCCCCCCCCCCCCCCCCAGTATAGCACCGCCGCACACTGCCTCCCCCCTGAGGAGTACAGCACCGCCACACACTCTGCCCCCCCCCCCCCCGAGTATAGCACCGCCGCATACTGCCTCCCCCCTGAGGAGTATAGCACCGCCGCACACTCTGCCCCCTGAGTATAGCACCGCCGCACACTGTGCCCCCCCCCGAGGAGTATAGCACCGCCACACACTCTGCCCCCCCCCCCCGAGTATAGCACCGCCGCATACTGCCTACCCCCTGAGGAGTAGAGCACCGCCACACACTCTGCCCCCCCCCCCCCGAGTATAGCACCGCCGCATACTGCCTCCCCCCTGAGGAGTACAGCACCGCCACACACTCTGCCCCCCCCCCCCCCAGTATAGCACCGCCGCATACTGCCTCCCCGCTGAGGAGTATAGCACCGCCGCACACTCTGCCCCCCCCCCCGAGTATAGCACCGCCGCACACTGTGCCCCCCCGAGGAGTATAGCACCGCCGCACACTGTGCCCCCCCGAGGAGTATAGCCCCCCCCCCCCCCCCCCCCCTGAGGAGTAGAGCACTGCACACTGTGCCCCCCCCCCCCCTGAGGAGTAGAGCACTGCCGCGAGTTGTCCCATTGATGTGAATGGGAAAAGGTTCAAGGCCTTTTTTTTTTTTTTTTTTAAACTTCCATGGACAGAGGAGGGTCCCAAACATAGAGCCGAGGGGCCACAGGATCAAGAACTTCACTTCTGTTTAGAGAACTCGGCCAAGAGATCCAAGCTTGAGTCTCACACAGAGACTGCAGTATCACCCCCTCCTCCCTCACAGCATGAGTGTCACACAAGTACAGAGACTGCATCACCCCCCTCCTCCCTCTCACAGCATGAGTGTCACACAGGCACAGAGACTGCATCACCCCCCTCCTCCCTCTCACAGCATGAGTGTCACACAGGTCCAGGGACTGCAGCATCATCCCCTCCTCCCTCTCACAGCATGAGTGTCACACAGGCAGAGACTGCAGCATCACCCCCTCCTCCCTCTCACAGCATGAGTGTCACACAGGTACAGAGACTACAGCATCACCCCCTCCTCCCTTACATCATGAGTGTCTCACAGGTACAGAGACTGCAGCATCACCCCCTCCTCCCTTACATCATGAGTGTCACACAGGTCCAGGGACTGCAGCATCACCCCCTCCTCCCTCTCACAGCATGAGTGTCACACAGGCAGAGACTGCAGCATCACCCCCTCCTCCCTCTCACATCATGAGTGTCACACAGGTACAGAGACTGCATCACCCCCTCCTCCCTCTCACAGCATGAGTGTCACAGAGGCAGAGACTGCAGCATCACCCCCTCCTCCCTATCACAGCATGAGTGTCACACAGGCACAGAGACTGCATCACCCCCCTCCTCCCTCTCACAGCATGAGTGTCACACAGGTACAGAGACTGCAACATCACCCCCTCCTCCCTTACATCATGAGTGTCACACAGGTACAGAGACTGCAGCATCACCCCCTCCTCCCTTACATCATGAGTGTCACACAGGTCCAGGGACTGCAGCATCACCCCCTCCTCCCTCTCACAGCATGAGTGTCACACAGGCAGAGACTGCAGCATCACCCCCTCCTCCCTCTCACAGCATGAGTGTCACACAGGTACAGAGACTGCATCACCCCCTCCTCCCTCTCACAGCATGAGTGTCACAGAGGCAGAGACTGCAGCATCACCCCCTCCTGCCTTACAGCATGAGTGTAACACAGGTACAGAGACTGCATCACCCCCCTCCTCCCTATCACAGCATGAGTGTCACACAGGCAGAGACTGCAGCATCACCCCCTCCTCCCTCTCACAGCATGAGTGTCACACAGGCAGAGACTGCAGCATCACCCCCTCCTCCCTCTCACAGCATGAGTGTCACACAGGTACAGAGTCTGCAGCATCACCCCCTCCTCCCTCTCACAGCATGAGTGTCACACAGGTACAGAGACTGCAGCATCACCCCCTCCTCCCTTACATCATGAGTGTCACACAGGTACAGAGACTGCAGCATCACCCCCTCCTCCCTTACATCATGTGTCACACAGGTCCAGGGACTGCAGCATCACCCCCTCCTCCCTCTCACAGCATGAGTGTCACACAGGCAGAGACTGCAGCATCACCCCCTTCTCCCTCTCACAGCATGAGTGTCACACAGGTACAGAGACTGCATCACCCCCTCCTCCCTCTCACAGCATGAGTGTCACAGAGGCAGAGACTGCAGCATCACCCGCTCCTCCCTTACAGCATGAGTGTCACACAGGTACAGAGACTGCATCACCCCCTCCTCCCTATCACAGCATGAGTGTCACACAGGCAGAGACTGCAGCATCACCCCTTCCTCCCTTACAGCATGAGTGTCACACAGGCAAAGACTGCAGCATCACCCCCTCCTCCCTTACATCATGAGTGTCACACAGGTACAGAGACTGCAGCATCACCCCCTCCTCCCTTACATCATGAGTGTCACACAGGTCCAGGGACTGCAGCATCACCCCCTCCTCCCTCTCACAGCATGTGTCACACAGGCAGAGACTGCAGCATCACCCCCTCCTCCCTCTCACAGCATGAGTGTCACACAGGTACAGAGACTGCATCACCCCCTCCTCCCTCTCACAGCATGAGTGTCACAGAGGCAGAGACTGCAGCATCACCCCCTCCTGCCTTACAGCATGAGTGTAACACAGGTACAGAGACTGCATCACCCCCTCCTCCCTATCACAGCATGAGTGTCACACAGGCAGAGACTGCAGCATCACCCCCTCCTCCCTCTCACAGCATGAGTGTCACACAGGCAGAGACTGCAGCATCACCCCCTCCTCCCTCTCACAGCATGAGTGTCACACAGGCACAGAGACTGCATCACCCCCCTCCTCCCTCTCACAGCATGAGTGTCACACAGGTACAGAGACTGCAGCATCACCCCCTCCTCCCTTACATCATGAGTGTCACACAGGTACAGAGACTGCAACATCACCCCCTCCTCCCTTACATCATGAGTGTCACACAGGTCCAGGGACTGCAGCATCACCCCCTCCTCCCTCTCACAGCATGAGTGTCACACAGGTACAGAGACTGCAGCATCACCCCCTCCTCCCTCTCACAGCATGAGTGTCACACAGGTACAGAGACTGCAGCATCACCCCCTCCTCCCTCTCACAGCATGAGTGTCACACAGGTACAGAGACTGCAGCATCACCCCCTCCTCCCTTACATCATGAGTGTCACACAGGTCCAGGGACTGCAGCATCACCCCCTCCTCCCTTACAGCATGAGTGTCACACAGGTACAGAGACCGCATCACTCCCTCCTCCCTATCACAGCATGAGTGTCACACAGGTACAGAGACTGCAGCATCACCCCCTCCTCCCTTACAGCATGAGTGTCACACAGGCAGAGACTGCAGCATCACCCCCTCCTCCCTCTCACAGCATGAGTGTCACACAGGTACAGAGACTGCATCACCCCCCTCCTCCCTCTCACAACATGAGTGTCACACAGGCAGAGACTGCAGCATCACCCCCTCCTCCCTCTCACAGCATGAGTGTCACACAGGTACAGAGACTGCAGCATCACCCCCTCCTCCCTTACATCATGAGTGTCACACAGGTCCAGGGACTGCAGCATCACCCCCTCCTCCCTTACAGCATGAGTGTCACAGGTACAGAGACCGCATCACTCCCTCCTCCCTATCACAGCATGAGTGTCACACAGGTACAGAGACTGCAGCATCACCCCCTCCTCCCTTACAGCATGAGTGTCACACAGGCAGAGACTGCAGCATCACCCCCTCCTCCCTCTCACAGCATGAGTGTCACACAGGTACAGAGACTGCATCACCCCCCTCCTCCCTCTCACAGCATGAGTGTCACACAGGCAGAGACTGCAGCATCACCCCCTCCTCCCTCTCACAGCATGAGTGTCACACAGGCACAGAGACTGCATCACCCCCCCTCCTCCCTCTCACAGCATGAGTGTCACACAGGTACAGAGACTGCAGCATCACCCCCTCCTCCCTTACATCATGATTGTCACAGAGGCAGAGACTGCAGCATCACCCCCTCCTCCCTTACAGCATGAGTGTCACAAAGGGAACAGAGACTGCATCACCCCCTCCTCCCTATCACAGCATGAGTGTCACACAGGCAGAGACTGCAGCATCACCCCCTCCTCCCTTACAGCATGAGTGTCACACAGGCAGAGACTGCAGCATCACCCCCTCCTCCCTTACATCATGAGTGTCACACAGGTACAGAGACTGCAGCATCACCCCCTCCTCCCTTACATCATGAGTGTCACACAGGTCCAGGGACTGCAGCATCACCCCCTCCTCCCTCTCACAGCATGAGTGTCACAGAGGCAGAGACTGCAGCATCACCCCCTCCTCCCTTACAGCATGAGTGTAACACAGGTACAGAGACTGCATCACCCCCCTCCTCCCTATCACAGCATGAGTGTCACACAGGCAGAGACTGCAGCATCACCCCCTCCTCCCTCTCACAGCATGAGTGTCACACAGGCAGAGACTGCAGCATCACCCCCTCCTCCCTCTCACAGCATGAGTGTCACACAGGCACAGAGACTGCATCACCCCCCTCCTCCCTCTCACAGCATGAGTGTCACAGGTACAGAGACTGCAGCATCACCCCCTCCTCCCTTACATCATGAGTGTCACACAGGTACAGAGACTGCAGCATCACCCCCTCCTCCCTTACATCATGAGTGTCACACAGGTACAGAGACTGCAGCATCACCCCCTCCTCCCTTACATCATGAGTGTCACACAGGTCCAGGGACTGCAGCATCACCCCCTCCTCCCTCTCACAGCATGAGTGTCACACAGGTACAGAGACTGCAGCATCACCCCCTCCTCCCTTACATCATGAGTGTCACACAGGTCCAGGGACTGCAGCATCACCCCTCCTCCCTTACAGCATGAGTGTCACACAGGTACAGAGACTGCATCACTCCCTCCTCCCTATCACAGCATGAGTGTCACACAGGTACAGAGACTGCAGCATCACCCCCTCCTCCCTTACAGCATGAGTGTCACACAGGCAGAGACTGCAGCATCACCCCCTCCTCCCTCTCACAGCATGAGTGTCACACAGGTTCAGAGACTGCATCACCCCCCTCCTCCCTCTCACAGCATGAGTGTCACACAGGCAGAGACTGCAGCATCACCTCCTCCTCCCTCTCACAGCCTGAGTGTCACACAGGCACAGAGACTGCATCACCCCCCTCCTCCCTCTCACAGCATGAGTGTCACACAGGTACAGAGACTGCAGCATCACCCCCTCCTCCCTTACATCATGAGTGTCACACAGGTCCAGGGACTGCAGCATCACCCCCTCCTCCCTCTCATAGCATGAGTGTCACGCAGGCAGAGACTGCAGCATCACCCCCTCCTCCCTCTCACAGCATGAGTGTCACACAGGTACAGAGACTGCATCACCCCCCTCCTCCCTCTCACAGCATGAGTGTCACACAGGTACAGAGACTGCAACATCACCCCCTCCTCCCTTACATCATGAGTGTCACACAGGTACAGAGACTGAAGCATCACCCCCTCCTCCCTTACATCATGTGTCACACAGGTCCAGGGACTGCAGCATCACCCCCTCCTCCCTCTCACAGCATGAGTGTCACACAGGCAGAGACTGCAGCATCACCCCCTTCTCCCTCTCACAGCATGAGTGTCACACAGGTACAGAGACTGCATCACCCCCTCCTCCCTCTCACAGCATGAGTGTCACAGAGGCAGAGACTGCAGCATCACCCCCTCCTCCCTTACAGCATGAGTGTCACACAGGTACAGAGACTGCATCACCCCCTCCTCCCTATCACAGCATGAGTGTCACACAGGCAGAGACTGCAGCATCACCCCTTCCTCCCTTACAGCATGAGTGTCACACAGGCAAAGACTGCAGCATCACCCCCTCCTCCCTTACATCATGAGTGTCACACAGGTACAGAGACTGCAGCATCACCCCCTCCTCCCTTACATCATGAGTGTCACACAGGTCCAGGGACTGCAGCATCACCCCCTCCTCCCTCTCACAGCATGAGTGTCACACAGGCAGAGACTGCAGCATCACCCCCTCCTCCCTCTCACAGCACGAGTGTCACACAGGTACAGAGACTGCATCACCCCCTCCTCCCTCTCACAGCATGAGTGTCACAGAGGCAGAGACTGCAGCATCACCCCCTCCTGCCTTACAGCATGAGTGTAACACAGGTACAGAGACTGCATCACCCCCTCCTCCCTATCACAGCATGAGTGTCACACAGGCAGAGACTGCAGCATCACCCCCTCCTCCCTCTCACAGCATGAGTGTCACACAGGCAGAGACTGCAGCATCACCCCCTCCTCCCTCTCACAGCATGAGTGTCACACAGGCACAGAGACTGCATCACCCCCCTCCTCCCTCTCACAGCATGAGTGTCACACAGGTACAGAGACTGCAGCATCACCCCCTCCTCCCTTACATCATGAGTGTCACACAGGTACAGAGACTGCAGCATCACCCCCTCCTCCCTTACATCATGAGTGTCACACAGGTCCAGGGACTGCAGCATCACCCCCTCCTCCCTCTCACAGCATGAGTGTCACACAGGTACAGAGACTGCAGCATCACCCCCTCCTCCCTTACATCATGAGTGTCACACAGGTACAGAGACTGCAGCATCACCCCCTCCTCCCTTACATCATGAGTGTCACACAGGTCCAGGGACTGCAGCATCACCCCCTCCTCCCTTACAGCATGAGTGTCACACAGGTACAGAGACCGCATCACTCCCTCCTCCCTATCACAGCATGAGTGTCACACAGGTACAGAGACTGCAGCATCACCCCCTCCTCCCTTACAGCATGAGTGTCACACAGGCAGAGACTGCAGCATCACCCCCTCCTCCCTCTCACAGCATGAGTGTCACACAGGCAGAGACTGCAGCATCACCCCCTCCTCCCTCTCACAGCATGAGTGTCACACAGGCACAGAGACTGCATCACCCCCCCTCCTCCCTCTCACAGCATGAGTGTCACACAGGTACAGAGACTGCAGCATCACCCCCTCCTCCCTTACAGCATGAGTGTCACAAAGGGAACAGAGACTGCATCACCCCCTCCTCCCTATCACAGCATGAGTGTCACACAGGCAGAGACTGCAGCATCACCCCCTCCTCCCTTACAGCATGAGTGTCACACAGGCAGAGACTGCAGCATCACCCCCTCCTCCCTTACAACATGAGTGTCACACAGGTACAGAGACTGCAGCATCACCCCCTCCTCCCTTACATCATGAGTGTCACACAGGTCCAGGGACTGCAGCATCACCCCCCTCCTCCCTCTCACAGCATGAGTGTCACAGAGGCAGAGACTGCAGCATCACCCCCTCCTCCCTTACAGCATGAGTGTAACACAGGTACAGAGACTGCATCACCCCCTCCCTATCACAGCATGAGTGTCACACAGGCAGAGACTGCAGCATCACCCCCTCCTCCCTCTCACAGCATGAGTGTCACACAGGCAGAGACTGCAGCATCACCCCCTCCTCCCTCTCACAGCATGAGTGTCACACAGGCACAGAGACTGCATCACCCCCCTCCTCCCTCTCACAGCATGAGTGTCACAGGTACAGAGACTGCAGCATCACCCCCTCCTCCCTTACATCATGAGTGTCACACAGGTACAGAGACTGCAGCATCACCCCCTCCTCCCTTACATCATGAGTGTCACACAGGTACAGAGACTGCAGCATCACCCCCTCCTCCCTTACATCATGAGTGTCACACAGGTCCAGGGACTGCAGCATCACCCCCTCCTCCCTCTCACAGCATGAGTGTCACACAGGTACAGAGACTGCAGCATCACCCCCTCCTCCCTTACATCATGAGTGTCACACAGATCCAGGGACTGCAGCATCACCCCCTCCTCCCTTACAGCATGAGTGTCACACAGGTACAGAGACTGCATCACTCCCTCCTCCCTATCACAGCATGAGTGTCACACAGGTACAGAGACTGCAGCATCACCCCCTCCTCCCTTACAGCATGAGTGTCACACAGGCAGAGACTGCAGCATCACCCCCTCCTCCCTCTCACAGCATGAGTGTCACACAGGTTCAGAGACTGCATCACCCCCCTCCTCCCTCTCACAGCATGAGTGTCACACAGGCAGAGACTGCAGCATCACCTCCTCCTCCCTCTCACAGCATGAGTGTCACACAGGCACAGAGACTGCATCACCCCCCTCCTCCCTCTCACAGCATGAGTGTCACACAGGTACAGAGACTGCAGCATCACCCCCTCCTCCCTTACATCATGAGTGTCACACAGGTCCAGGGACTGCAGCATCACCCCCTCCTCCCTCTCATAGCATGAGTGTCACGCAGGCAGAGACTGCAGCATCACCCCCTCCTCCCTCTCACAGCATGAGTGTCACACAGGTACAGAGACTGCATCACCCCCCTCCTCCCTCTCACAGCATGAGTGTCACACAGGCAGAGACTGCAGCATCACCCCCTCCTCCCTCTCACAGCATGAGTGTCACACAGGCACAGAGACTGCATCACCCCCCTCCTCCCTCTCACAGCATGAGTGTCACACAGGTACAGAGACTGCAGCATCACCCCCTCCTCCCTTACATCATGAGTGTCACACAGGTCCAGGGACTGCAGCATCACCCCCTCCTCCCTCTCATAGCATGAGTGTCACGCTGGCAGAGACTGCAGCATCACCACCTCCTCCCTCTCACAGCATGAGTGTCACAGGTACAGAGACTGCATCACCCCCTCCTCCCTCTCACAGCATGAGTGTCACAGAGGCAGAGTTTGCAGCATCACCCCCTCCTCCCTTACAGCATGAGTGTCACACAGGTACAGAGACTGCATCACCCCCTCCTCCCTATCACAGCATGAGTGTCACACAGACAGAGACTGCAGCATCACCCCCTCCTCCCTTACAGCATGAGTGTCACACAGGCAGAGACTGCAGCATCACCCCCTCCTCCCTCTCACAGCATGAGTGTCACACAGGTACAGAGACTGCATCACCCCCTCCTCCCTCTCACAGCATAAGTGTCACAGGCAGAGACTGCAGCATCACCCCCTCCTCCCTTACAGCATGAGTGTCACACAGGTACAGAGACTGCATCACCCCCTCCTCCCTATCACAGCATGAGTGTCACACAGGCAGAGACTGCAGCATCACCCCCTCCTCCCTTACAGCATGAGTGTCACACAGGCAGAGACTGCAGCATCACCCCCTCCTCCCTCTCACAGCATGAGTGTCACACAGGCAGAGACTGCAGCATCACCCCCTCCTCCCTCTCACAGCATGAGTGTCACACAGGTACAGAGACTGCAGCATCATCCCCTCCTCCCTTACAGCATGAGTGTCACACAGGCAGAGACTGCAGCATCACCCCCTCCTCCCTCTTACAGCATGAGTGTCACACAGGCAGAGACTGCAGCATCACCCCCTCCTCCCTCTCACAGCATGAGTGTCACACAGGCACAGAGACTGCATCACCCCCCTCCTCCCTCTCACAGCATGAGTGTCACACAGGTCCAGGGACTGCAGCATCACCCCCTCCTCCCTCTCACAGCATGAGTGTCACACAGGCACAGAGACTGCATCACCCCCCTCCTCCCTCTCACAGCATGAGTTTCACACAGGTACAGAGACTGCAGCATCACCCCCTCCTCCCTTACAGCATGAGTGTCACACAGGCAGAGACTGCAGCATCACCCCCTCCTCCCTCTCACAGCATGAGTGTCACACAGGCAGAGACTGCAGCATCACCCCCTCCTCCCTCTCACAGCATGAGTGTCACACAGGCAGAGAGTGTGGAATCGCCCCCTCCTCCCTCTCATAGCATGAGTGTCACACAGGCACAGAGACTGCATCACCCCCCTCCTCCCTCTCACAGCATGAGTGTCACACAGGCAGAGACTGCAGCATCACCCCCTCCTCCCTCTCACAGCATGAGTGTCACACAGGTCCAGAGACTGCAACATCACCCCCTCCTCCCTCTCACAGCATGAGTGTCACACAGGTACAGAGACTGCAGCATCATCCCCTCCTCCCTTACAGCATGAGTGTCACACAGGCAGAGACTGCAGCATCACCCCCTCCTCCCTCTTACAGCATGAGTGTCACACAGGCAGAGACTGCAGCATCACCCCCTCCTCCCTCTCACAGCATGAGTGTCACACAGGCACAGAGACTGCATCACCCCCCTCCTCCCTCTCACAGCATGAGTGTCACACAGGTCCAGGGACTGCAGCATCACCCCCTCCTCCCTCTCACAGCATGAGTGTCACACAGGCACAGAGACTGCATCACCCCCCTCCTCCCTCTCACAGCATGAGTTTCACACAGGTACAGAGACTGCAGCATCACCCCCTCCTCCCTTACAGCATGAGTGTCACACAGGCAGAGACTGCAGCATCACCCCCTCCTCCCTCTCACAGCATGAGTGTCACTCAGGCAGAGACTGCAGCATCACCCCCCCCCCCCCTACCTCTCACAGCATGAGTGTCACACAGGCACAGAGACTGCAGCATCACCCCCTCCTCCCTTACAGCATGAGTGTCACACAGGCAGAGACTGCAGCATCACCCCCTCCTCCCTCTCACAGCATGAGTGTCACACAGGTACAGAGACTGCAGCATCACCCCTCCTCCCTCTCACAGCATGAGTGTCACACAGGTACAGAGACTGCAACATCACCCCCCTCCTCCCTCTCACAGCATGAGTGTCACACAGGCACAGATACTGCATCACCCCCCTCCTCCCTCTCACAGCATGAGTGTCACACAGGCAGAGACTGCAGCATCACCCCTTCCTCCCTCTCACAGCATAAGTGTCACACAGTTACAGAGACTGCAGCATCACCCCCTCTTCCCTCTCACAGCATGAGTGTCACACAGGTCCAGAGACTGCAACATCACCCCCTCCTCCCTTACAGCATGAGTGTCACACAGGCAGAGACTGCAGCATCACCCCCTCCTCCCTCTCACAGCATGAGTGTCACACAGGTACAGAGACTGCAGCATCACCCCCTCCTCCCTCTCGCACAGACGCTTTATACTTCAGGCAGCTGGAGGTGGTCACTTTCTTCTCGTCCGATTCTCCTTCATATGTGACTGATGAACAACAAATTACTTCTCAAAACTTTATTGAAAAAAGATCAAACAGACAAATCTGACAACAGTAAAGAGATTATAAACGTGACTCCACATGACCAGAGGTAAAAATCTGTTCCCTTAACTCCGAATAAAGACGCAGATTAACCCTGACGCAGCTGCTGAGAACAGCGCAGTCCTTAAGTCTGTGGTGGGCGGAGCCTGAATTGACCCTTTCAGCCCCCCACAGTTATAATAAGATCCACGGAGCGGTCAGGATGTGCGCCATGTTTTCAGCTTGTTAGTAAATGTTTACATAGAAACCCAACACGGTAAATGTTACATCCTAACGTCTACGTGATACAAAGAGGATATGGAGGCTGAAGAGTGGGCGGTCCCAGCACTCCGGGCCGGGGTCCTGATGGCCACCATGGAAGAGACTGGGGCGGAGCTGAGACTGGTCCCGCCCCTGCAGAGCCCCCCTACTAACAGGCACTGCAATGTTATCAAACTAGTAAGGGGTTAATGGAGAGAAGGGGTCCAGGTAATGGCAGGACCTTCTGTCCCCAGATATGGCCTTGTGGGGGCGCTGTATACACAATCTATTGTGCTCTTCGATCCTCCTAGGAGACTTTGGGGGAGGGTCATTGGCTTTTCTGCGTCACCGCCGCCTCCCGTTTCCTCCGCTCATGAAGAAAGCTTCTTAGTTTTGCGCAGTCAAAAAGAACCGGAGGCTCCTCCGACGTGGCCAGTCCGGCCTCCTGCAGCCACGGCATCTTCAGACAGTCCGAGGCAGAGGGGCGCCCCCTGCAGGTGACAAACAGGAAAAAATATGGGGTGGATGTAGATACTGATGAAACCAAAAACACAGAGAAATGAGATCTCCGACCATCATGGGTCCTATCTAAGGGGGGACACAAAATATTGAGAGCCCGTCCGGTGCCATCTCTGCTAGCCCTCAGTATAGGGGGCACCATGTGAACCATTGTGAGGTTTATTACAGCTATGGGCAGCAGGGGGAGCCACTGAGCCCAGGGGATGGGGGGCACATACCAGGGATTGGCCCATAACGTGCTCTGCAGAAAACGCACAGCTCCTCCAGACAGTCCGGCGTAACAGCGACTAAATCTGACCACACCCTTCTTTATGTCCAGCTCCGCCTCATGGCTAAAGGGGAGATCCGCACTCAACCTGCAGGACGGGAGAAGAGTGAGCGCAAAAAATCATAAAGTGACCACAGAGATCCTAGTACTGATCCAGTCATGTCACCCCCGAGCTGCACTCACTATTCTGCTGTTACATCATGTCTTATGTCCCAGTCACTTCTAGAGCTGCACTCACTGTTCTGCTGTTACATCATGCCTTATGTCCCACTCCCTTCTAGAGCTGCACTCACTATTCTGCTGTTACATCATGTCTTATGTCCCAGTCACCCCCAGAGCTGCACTAACTATTCTGCTGTTACATCATGTCTTATGTCCCAGTCACTTCTTGAGCTGCACTCACTGTTCTGCTGTTACATTATGCCTTACCCCAAATCACTGCCAGAGCTGTACTCACTATTCTCCTGTAATGTCTGATCCTCCAGAGCTGCACTTGCTATTCTGCTGTTAGATCTTGTTTTAGCCTCCAGAGCTGCACTCACTATTCTGCTGTTACATTATGCACTCACTATTCACTGCTCACTGGTGTCCCCTGCTGGTTTAACGTCTGTACTGTACTGTGGCACACCCGGTCATTATTGGACATTACTCACATGATAAACGCGGTGATCCCGACCGCCCAGATATCGGTGGGTGGAGCCGCCCCCTGACCTTCCAATAACTCCGGAGCTGAGGAAAAGAAACGGCAACATCACATGATAACCAAGAGAGCGGAAAATCTGTATCTGACCCTAAAGCTCATCCAGACATAGGCCTAACTCCAATCCTGACTAATCCAACCAAAACCCCCCTAGAATGAGCCGGACCACTGATCCCACCCTAATATGAGCCGGACCACTGATCCCACCCTAATGTGAGCCGGACCACTGATCCCACCCTAATGTGAGCCGGACCACTGATCCCACCCTAATGTGAGCCGGACCACTGATCCCACCCTAATATAAACTGGACTACCGATCCCATCCTAATATAAGCCGGACCACTGATCCCACCCTAATATGAGCCGGACCACTGATCCCACCCTAATGTGAGCCGGACCACTGATCCCACCCTAATATGAGCCGGACCACTGATCCCACCCTAATATGAGCCGGACCACTGATCCCACCCTAATGTGAGCCGGACCACTGATCCCACCCTAATATGAGCCGGACCACTGATCCCACCCTAATATGAGCCGGACCACTGATCCCACCCTAATGTGAGCCGGACCACTGATCCCACCCTAATGTGAGCCGGACCACTGATCCCACCCTAATGTGAGCCGGACCACTGATCCCACCCTAATATGAGCCGACCACTGATCCCACCCTAATATGAGCCGACCACTGATCCCACCCTAATATGAGCCGACCACTGATCCCACCCTAATATGAGCCGGACCACTGATCCCACCGTAATATGAGCTGGACCACTGATCTCACCCTAATATGAGCCGGACCACCGATCCCACCCTAATATGAGCCGGACCACCGATCCCACCCTAATATGAGCCGGACCACTGATCCCACCCTAATATGAGCCGACCACTGATCCCACCCTAATATGAGCCGACCACTGATCCCACCCTAATATGAGCCGACCACTGATCCCACCGTAATATGAGCTGGACCACTGATCCCACCCTAATGTGAGCCGGACCACTGATCCCACCCTAATATGAGCCGGACCACTGATCCCACCCTAATATGAGCCGGACCACTGATCCCACCTTAATATGAGCCGGACCACTGATCCCACCGTAATATGAGCCGGACCACTGATCCCACCCTAATATAAGCCGACCACTGATCCCACCCTAATATGAGCCGGACCACTGATCCCACCGTAATATGAGCCGGATACATCTTGGGGGGTGATTTAGTTAAATACAATGTTATAATAACGGAATACACCTATAAACCTAACAAAACCTCTGCATGACCCCTGACCTCATCCCCTAGCCCTGACGCCTGGTCCGCCATGTTGTGGTATTACCCATGGTCTCGGGGAAGTCTGTGTATCTCTGGGGGGCGATGACTTTATCGGGGAAGTAGTACTGTGCATTCCCGAAGTCCAGGATCTTCAGCAGCTTGTGCTCCGTGATGATGATGTTCTCCGACCTCAGGTCCAGGTGCAGGATCTGTTTGTCGTGTAGGAATTCCACCGCACTGAGGACCTGCCAGAGGTAATCCCGCACCTCCAGCTCCGAATACGAGGGCCTGAGAGGGGGAGACGTCATCACACATCATCCATCACCAGGGACAACACATCATCCATCACCAGGGACAACACATCATCCATCACCAGGGACAACACATCATCCATCACCAGAGACAACACATCATCAGAGAACCCATCATCCATATCATATGTATAATATGTATGATATATAGGTGTGATATGTATAATATGTATGATATATAGGTGTGATATGTATGATATATCTAGGTGTGATATGTATGATATATAGGTGTGATATGTATGATATATCTAGGTGTGATATGTATGATATATCGGTGTGATATGTATGATATGTATGATATATCTAGGTGCGATATGTATGATATGTATAATATGTATGATATATAGGTGTGATATGTATGATATGTATAATGTATGATATGTATAATATGTATGATATATAGGTGTGATATGTATGATATGTATAATATGCATGATATATAGGTGTGTTATGTATGATATGTATAATATGTATGATATATAGGTGTGATATGTATGATATATAGGTGTGATATGTATGATATATAGGTGTGATATGTATAATAGGTGTGATATGTGTGATATGTATGATATATAGGTGTGATATGTATGATATATAGGTGTGATATGTATGATATGTAGGTGTGATATGTGTGATATGTATGATATACAGGTGTGATATGTATGATATATAGGTGTGATATGTATAATAGGTGTGATATGTGTGATATGTATGATATATAGGTGTGATATGTATGATATATAGGTGTGATATGTATGATATGTAGGTGTGATATGTGTGATATGTATGATATACAGGTGTGATATGTATGATATATAGGTGTATATGTATGATATATAGGTGGATATGTATGATATATAGGTGTGATATGTAAGATATATAGGTGTGATGTGTATGATATATAGGTGTGATATGTATAATAGGTGTGATATGTGTGATATGTATGATATATAGGTGTGATATGTATGATATATAGGTGTGATATGTGTGATATGTATGATATACAGGTGTGATATGTATGATATATAGGTGTGATATGTATAATAGGTGTGATATGTGTGATATGTATGATATATAGGTGTGATATGTATGATATATAGGTGTGATATGTATGATATGTAGGTGTGATATGTGTGATATGTATGATATACAGGTGTGATATGTATGATATATAGGTGTGATATGTATGATATATAGGTGGATATGTATGATATATAGGTGGATATGTATGATATATAGGTGTGATATGTATGATATATAGGTGTGATATATAGGTGTGATATGTAAGATATATAGGTGTGATATGTATAATATTTGTGGTCGTTGCTACATGACTGAAATGCGTACAACCCTAATACTAACCTAACAACCAACTGTAACCAATAATCTATCAACCTCAACTAAGCAGTTTGGAGTGTGCCATAACTGCGGCGTAAAGAATATGCCTGGAAAAGAGGGCAAAACCCTGTGGTAAGTGTGATGGAAAGAAAAGAAGGGGGGGTGGGTGGGAGCAAAGAACCCACGGTGTCATTGAAGGGAGGAGAGCCGTGAGTTTTATAGTCATCCCGCTCCTCCCACAATTACAGGCCAGCTGCGCAGGCCTTTCCATTTGTGGTCGTTGCTACATGACTGAAATGCGTACAACCCTAATACTAACCTAACAACCAATTGTAACCAATAACCTATCAACCTCAACTAAGCAGTTTGGAGTGTGCCATAACTGCGGCGTAAAGAATATGCCTGGAAAAGAGGGCAAAACCCGGATTTAAACAAACATTTGTTTATTGCGGATTACAACACAAGAGACTGGAATGCGCTAGCCATTTCTTTGCGAGGGTTAGGGATATACTGCATGTAGCATCCGCATTTCCAACATCCTAATTTCATGATTACGTGGGCTGGGACCCCGTGCTTAGAATTGGCTGTAGCTGCGCCAATACGGAAGGAGTGACCGGATAATGAAGTCGGGACTCCTCCCAGCGACCCGACCGAAATGCGTAAATGTTTGATGAACTGAGAAGTAGTTAGCAGGTTGGACCTGAAATGGAGTAAAAGGTCGTCAGCTGATAGGTTAACACAGGCATTCAACAATTCACGGAGGACTGTGGCAGGACACCCTTTGTGCACGGTGGGGAAAACCGAACAACCACAGTTTGACCCGGTGACGAGGTCTTGGTCTGACTGAGGGACAGCTGGAAATGATCAGAGACATGTGACAGCTGACTGACCTTAGGATAGGGCGCGTTAATGGTCCGAGCAGTACACTCACCCGGTCTGAGAAACCCATAACAGGCAAGGTACATGGCCGCTTTTAATGTGAGGCTATCACGGATACCCAATGGTGTGGGGTCTAACAAGTCGGACAACTGCCTGAACACGTTGCCTGTGATTGGTTGTCTGACTGGGCTGCGAGGGACTTCCTTCTCAAGGATGCCCTTCAGAGCGGACTTCACCAAGCGAGAAGAGAGTATAGAGTAACTACGGGTATTGGTCAAGGATAGATGGTGTTGGATACCAGCTAGATAACTCTTAATAGTATTGTGGGATAAATGCAGTGTGGAATGGCAAAACCCGACATATGCTAATAGGAAGGGAACTGAAATCTTGTCGCCCTCGGCGTGCTTGGATCTGGATTTGGAAAACGAGTTCCACGCCGTACCATAAATTTTTGCGTATTTGCGGACAAGGCATCTGCTGCAATATTCTGGACTCCTTCAACGTGAGCACATGTGAAAGTAAATGTATGTAGTAGGGACAGCCAAACTAACTGTCTAGCCAAGCTCATTTATCTATAACATAGCTGACCGTCTAACACCAGGACAGAGAGAGAGTATCTGAAGACGTGACGGATGAGAATTGTATACGTGACTGGCCTAGACAAGTATGTGCCCGGTGACAAGAGCGAAACGTTATACAAGTACCTTAACAACCTAGAACACCCTGAAGAGCATCTTTAGGAACGAGACTACACAGAGAAAGGAGCGCATCGACAACGCAAGCAATCACAACCTGAAAGCGTATCAGGTTCATGAGGTGATTACTTGGACAACAATAATCAACTCTTTAAACCAGGACAGAGGGAAAGTATCCGAAGACGTGTCGGACGAGAATCGTATGCGTAACCGGGCCTAGACGAGTATGCGCCCGGTGACAAGTGCGAAACGTTATACGAGTATCATATCAACCTAGAACACCATGAAGCACATTTTTGGGACATGACTACACAGAGAAAGGAGCGCATCGACAACGCAAGCAATCACAACCTGAAAGCGTGTCAAGTTCATGAGGTGATTACTTGGAGAACAATGTACGACACTTTAAACCAGAACAGAGGGAAAGTATGCGAAGACGTGTCGGACGAGAATCGTATGCGTAACCGGGTCTAGACGAGTATGCGCCCGGTGACAAATGCGAAACGTTAAACGAGTACCATATCAACCTAGAACACCACGAAGTACATTTTTGGGACATGACTACACAGAGAAAGGAGCGCATCGACAACGCAAGCAATCACAACCTGAAAGCGTGTCAGGTTCATGAGGTGATTACTTGGACAACAATAAAAAACTCTTTAAACCAGGAGAGAGGGAAAGTATGCGAAGACGTGTCGGACGAGAATTATATGCGTAACTGAGTCTAGATAAGTGTGTGCCCAGTGGTAAGTGCGAAAGTTCATACGAGTACCATTACAACCCAAAACATCGTGAATTCCGTTTTTGAGAACGTGACTAAATCGTAAAAGAGGTGCACCGACGACACAAGTAAACACAACCTGAAGACGTGTCAGGTTCATGAGGTGATTACTTGGATAATAAAACAAATCTTATCACCTACGTGTGGCGTTATTGCTGTTCTGAAGGCGTGTCAGTAACAACCGTGCAACGTACCCCCTGCAGGCGTGGGAGGCATGATGGGTATACATCACCTATGTGTGGCGTGTCAGTCATAACAATTATGCGACGTACCCTTTCTGTAACATGACAGGCTTAACAGGTAAATACCACCTATGCGTAGTGTCAGTGTTGTTCAGAAGGCATGTCAGTACCAACGATAATGAGACATACCCCGTCTGCAACGGTTTACTGGGTCAGCCCCGCCTGTGCGTCGTGTAATAGTCGTTCTGAATATGTGTCAGCAGCGACAACTGCTATATATCACCCCGCCTATATAAAGATGCGTGCAGAACGACTACGTGTGGAACTGTCGTGAACCGCTAAGCATGGCTATACCACCAACTTGATGAACCTATACTCGGGCCAACCATATACGCGTATAGACCACCAGTAAATGCCTGAAGCTAACCACGACCTGATGGCAGAGAATATGCCGGCAAGTAGTAACTATTATAACCACATACCTGCGTACAGGGCCACACCCCATGTGCTGTATGAGCATGTGCGCTGCACAAAACTGCGGGCGTACGAACTTCACAAATAGCGCAAGTGCATGTACAGAACACATGCCACGAGTGCACACGCAGCCTGATTCCCGCGTGCACCCGAGTAATATAACCCTACAAACACGCGTGATACAGGTCCTGCGAGCGGGTGTGCAGCACGAACCTTATGAGTGCATGCTCAGTAGTAATTCTATGAGCGTGGGCCATGTAATACTATAAACGTGCGTACAGTGTGACTCGTATGAGCGTGTACAAGGTAAGAATCCTATGAGTGTGTACAACATGACTCCTACAAGAGCGTGTGTAGTAAGAACCCTGCAGGCGAGTACAAGCGTGTATACTACGTAAACCTACGAGCAAGTGTACAGAATGGATGCTACATTGGTATGCACCGCATGAACTTTATGAATTATGCAAGCGAGTGTACCGTATAAAAGCTACCGCGAATGTACTGCATAATCCTAACGCGTGTAAAGTAAGAATCCAACAAGCGTGTGTACAGTGTGTACTGTGTACAGCATGAATCTTATAAGTGTGTACGCAGCATAGTGCTACAAGTATGTACAAGCGTGTGTATAGAGTAAATGCTACAAGCATGCACCCCCCAACTATGCGCAAGTGTGAGTACGGTATGAATGCTACAAGCAGGCGTACAGCATGAACCCTAAGGGTGAATGTACAATATAATCCTACAAGCGAGTGTACAGTATGAAACCTGTAGGCAAGTAAACGGTATAAACACTACAAGTGTGTACTGTATGAATCATACAAGCGTGTGTGCAGTATAAACCTTACAAAGGGGGTGTACAGTATGACCCTAAAAGCGTGTGTACGGTATAAAACTACAAGTGCGTAGAGAACGAATGAACCCTATAAGCGTGTGTGGCGTATAAATGTTACCGGCATGAATCCTACCAACGTGTATGGGTACCAGGATGTGTACAGCATGAACCCTACGGCACGATTCCTATAAGTGAGAATCGCAGCTTCACAACAGCTGGAGGCACACCGCCCGGAAACACAGAAATATAAAATAAATGAAAAGAAGAGACAAAGGTTGGAGGTGAGCGCAGCTGTTGGTGTAGCGTGCCTTAGACTGACCAGATTGGCAGCTGTGGGGGTGAAGCATAAGGCCACAGGGTGGGGCAGAGCGGTGAGACCGATTGAGTGTAAAGGTGTGCGAGTCTCAGTATACGGGAGACACATATAGATCCTCCCAGCAGCACAGAAGTACAAAATGTGATAATGTTATACATGTGCAGGAGACTGATCACATAGTGCAGTAATGATATACATGTGCAAGAGACTGATCATATAGTGCGGTAATGATATACATGTGCAGGAGACTGATCATATAGTGCGGTAATGATATACATGTGCAGGAGACTGATCACATAGTGCAGTAATGATATACATGTGCAGGAGACTGATCACATAGTGCAGTAATGATATACATGTGCAGGAGACTGATTATATAGTGCGGTAATGATATGCATGTGCAGGAGACTGATCACATAGTGCAGTAATGACATACATGTGCAGGAGACTGATCATATAGTGCAGTAATGATATACATGTGCAGGAGACTGATCACATAGTGCGGTAATGATATACATGTGCAGGAGACTGATCATATAGTGCGGTAATGATATACATGTGCAGGAGACTGATCACATAGTGCAGTAATGATATACATGTGCAGGAGACTGATCACATAGTGCAGTAATGATATACATGTGCAGGAGACTGATCATATAGTGCGGTAATGATATGCATGTGCAGGAGACTGTTCACATAGTGCGGTAATGATATGCTCGTGCAGGAGGCTGTTCACATAGTGCGGTAATGATATGCATGTGCAGGAGACTGTTCACATAGTGCGGTAATGATATACATGTGCAGGAGACTGATCATATAGTGCAGTAATGATATACATGTGCAGGAGACTGTTCACATAGTGCGGTAATGATATACATGTGCAGGAGACTGATCATATAGTGCAGTAATGATATGCTCGTGCAGGAGGCTGTTCACATAGTGCGGTAATGATATGCTCGTGCAGGAGACTGATCACATAGTGCAGTAATGATATACATGTGCAGGAGACTGATCATATAGTGCAGTAATGATATGCTCGTGCAGGAGGCTGTTCACATAGTGCAGTAATGATATACATGTGCAGGAGACTGATCATATAGTGCAGTAATGATATACATGTGCAGGAGACTGATCACATAGTGCGGTAATGATATACATGTGCAGGAGACTGATCATATAGTGCAGTAATGATATACATGTGCAGGAGACTGATCATATAGTGCAGTAATGATATACATGTGCAGGAGACTGATCACATAGTGCAGTAATGATATACATGTGCAGGAGACTGATCATATAGTGCAGTAATGATATACATGTGCAGGAGACTGATCACATAGTGCAGTAATGATATGCTCGTGCAGGAGGCTGTTCACATAACAAAGTAACCATATACATGTGCAGCAAGCCGTAAGTAATCATATACAGCTGAAAACTGTAAAATGCTACCGGCGAATGCCGAATGCCGATATGTAATACAATAACCTGGGGCCGGGCTGACCAAGGGTTTCCCTGAACTCCGGCTCACCTCCGGAGTCCGGGAACCGCCAGCGTTACCCCCGGTCAGCCACAGCCACTTACCCCCCCCATGCCGGCTGAAGCGACCTTCCTGTCAGCTGACTCGTGCAGTCAGCTGACCGGTGGGAACGTGACTCCACTTCCTGCCGACATCACGTGACAACCCTCAAGCGAAGAACCTAAGGCGTCATTGAAGGGAGGAGAGCCGTGGGTTTTATGGTCATCCCGCTCCTCCCACAATTACAGGCCAGCTGCGCAGGCCTTTCCATGTATGATATATAGGTGTGATATGTATGATATATAGGTGTGATATGTATGATATATAGGTATGATATGTATGATATATAGGTGTGATATGTATGATATATAGGTGTGATATGTATGATATATAGGTGTGATATGTATGATATATAGGTGTGATATGTATGATATGTATGATATATAGGTGTGATATGTATGATATGTATGATATATAGGTGTGATATGTATGATATATAGGTGTGATATGTATGATATATAGGTGTGATATGTATGATATATAGGTGTGATATGTATGATATGTATGATATATAGGTGTGATATGTATGATATGTATGATATATAGGTGTGATATGTATGATATATAGGTGTGATATGTATGATATGTATGATATATAGGTGTGATATGTATGATATATAGGTGTGATATGTATGATATGTATGATATATAGGTGTGATATGTATGATATGTATAATATATAGGTGTGATATGTATGATATATAGGTGTGATATGTATGATATGTATAATATGTATGATACATAGGTGTGATATGTATGATATATAGGTGTGATATGTATGATATATAGGTGTGATATGTATGATATATAGGTGTGATATGTATGATATGTATAATATGTATAATATGTATGATGTGTATGATATATAGGTGTGATATGTATGATATGTATGATATATAGGTGTGATATGTATGATATATAGGTGTGATATGTATGATATGTATGATATATAGGTGTGATATGTATGATATGTATGATATATAGGTGTGATATGTATGATATATAGGTGTGATATGTATGATATGTATGATATATAGGTGTGATATGTATAATATGTATGATATATAGGTGTGATATGTATGATATGTATGATATATAGGTGTGATATGTATAATATGTATGATATATAGGTGTGATATGTATGATATATAGGTGTGATATGTATGATATATAGGTGTGATATGTATGATATGTATGATATATAGGTGTGATATGTATGATATGTATGATATATAGGTGTGATATGTATAATATGTATGATATATAGGTGTGATATGTATGATATATAGGTGTGATATGTATGATATATAGGTGTGATATGTATGATATGTATGATATATAGGTGTGATATGTATGATATACAGGTGTGATATGTATAATATGTATGATATATAGGTGTGATATGTATAATATGTATGATATATAGGTGTGATATGTATGATATATAGGTGTGATATGTATAATATGTATGATATATAGGTGTGATATGTATGATATACAGGTATGATATTATTATTCCACACCCTACACTACTACCAGCTTCCCTTCCCTGGTGGCCAGTGCCGGTACTGCAGCGTATAATGATTATTAGACTGTCAGCTCCTGGGTCCACCCTCCGCCCCTCTTTACCCCGCGGACAGGCAGTTCAGCAGCTGGCGGCCCTCGCACCGCTCCAGGATGAGCACCAGGTCTTGCGGGCTCAGATACGCGGCGTGTAGCTGCACCACATTGGTGTGATGAAGCGTCTTCAGCATCTGATACTCCTGGAGCGCGGCCTCCTTGGTCTCCTCCGTGTACGGGATGACCTTGGCCACGAATGATCGTCCCGTGGACTTCTCTGTGCACAATCTCACCGAGCTGAACCGACCCCTGGAAGACACAAGAACGCCGGAATGATTTCCCCCGCACAGAACGAGCAGCCATCACCCCTCATATCACAGGCATCAATCTACAGGAGGCGGATATTACGTACGGATGAGTTCACACTGGAGCGTTTCGCCCTGAACCTGTACGTTCTGTTTTGGTTTACAATTGTGTGAACAACGCCAATCAAATAACCGATCCCTACAAACCAATCCTGATCCACAGGAAAGCGTCGCGGATCTCCTCACCTCCTCCCCTCAATCTGTAAATCAGCGATGAATCCCGATGAATCCTGCGGCTCCGCGGCTCCGGGTAACGGGATGTTTGCTGCAGGGAAAATACATGGACAAAGGGTAAATGTTATAAAAGGGACAGTACGCCCGTAGCCTCCTCACCATAGTCTGCAAAAATCTATTACCCACTGTTATCTGCCATGTCAGGCTGGGGAAAGGATGAAAGTACCGTATATACTCGAGTATAAGCCGAGGCCTCTAATTTCACCCCAAAAACCTGGGAAAAAACTTATTGACTCAAGTATAAGCCTAGGGTGGAAAATACATCATCCCCCCCATCACATCCCGACCCCCTCTGTCATCATCCCGACCCCCTGCTATCATCCAGACCCCCATTATCCCCCCTGTCATCATCCAGACCCCCATTATCCCCCCCTGTCATCATCCAGACCCCCTCATCCCCCCTGTCATCATCCAGACCCCCCCATCCCCCCTGTCATCATCCAGACCCCCATTATCCCCCCCTGTCATCATCCAGACCCCCATTATCCCCCCCTGTCATCATCCAGACCCCCTCATCCCCCCTGTCATCATCCAGACCCCCCCATCCCCCCTGTCATCATCCAGACCCCCCTCATCCCCCCTGTCATCATCCAGACCCCCATTATCCCCCCCTGTCATCATCCAGACCCCCATTATCCCCCCCTGTCATCATCCAGACCCCCATTATCCCCCCCTGTCATCATCCAGACCCCCTCATCCCCCCTGTCATCATCCAGACCCCCTCATCCCCCCTGTCATCATCCAGACCCCCCCATCCCCCCTGTCATCATCCAGACCCCCCTCATCCCCCCTGTCATCATCCAGACCCCCATTATCCCCCCCTGTCATCATCCAGACCCCCCTCATCCCCCCTGTCATCATCCAGACCCCCATTATCCCCCCCTGTCATCATCCAGACCCCCCTCATCCCCCCTGTCATCATCTAGACCTTCGTCATCATACATACCCCCCTCTCTTGTTCTCTACTCACTGCCCCAGTTGTAGCTCTGTTGGTCCTTCCCTAGCAGCCATCCATCGTCGCCCATCTAAGCTGCGGGGACCGTCCGAATTCCAAGGGGAGAGTTGAGCCGGTCCGGGCCATCCATCTTGACTGGAAGGCCCTCTTCTCCGCTCTGGGCCTGCCCCGTACTAGTGACGCTGCATTGATTACGCTGCGCACGGACGTCCCTGTGCGGCTGTGTCAATGCAGCATCACTAGTCCGGGGCAGGCCCAGAGAGGAGAAGAGGGCCTTCCAGTCAAGATGGATGGCCCGGACTGGCTCACCCTCCCCAATGGAATTCGGACGGTCCCTGCAACATAGTTGGGTGAGATGGAATGCCTGGCCCATCCCACTCGCCACCCCCACCAGTATGCCTGCAATTTTTTTTTTCTTCACTTCGAGTATAAGCCGAGGGGGATGTTTTCAGCACAAAAAATTGTGCTGAAAAACTTGGCTTATACTCGAGTATATACGGTAGGTTCTGTCCATGGAGAAAGAAGGGGGGGGGGGGGGGGAAGCAGCTGCAGCAGATTGTGTCCATGTAAAAGGGAGGGGAGAGGAGGGGATTATGCTGCAGCAGGTTCTGTCCCTATGAGAGGGAGGGGGAGGAGGAGGGGATTATGCTGCAGCAGGTTCTGTCCCTATGAGAGGGAGGGGGAGGAGGAGGGGATTATGCTGCAGCAGGTTCTGTCCCTATGAGAGGGAGGGGGAGGAGGAGGGGATTATGCTGCAGCAGGTTCTGTCCCTATGAGAGGGAGGGGGAGGAGGAGGAGGATGCTGCAGCAGGTTCTGTACCTGTAAGAGGGAGGGGGAGGAGGGGGATGCAGCAGGTTCTGTACCTGTAAGAGGGAGGGGGAGGAGGGGGATGATGCTGCAGCAGGTTCTGTCCCTGTGAGAGGGAGGGGAGAGGAGGGGATTATGCTGCAGCAGGTTCTGTCCCTATGAGAGGGAGGGGGAGGAGGAGGGGATTATGCTGCAGCAGGTTCTGTCCCTATGAGAGGGAGGGGGAGGAGGAGGAGGATGCTGCAGCAGGTTCTGTACCTGTAAGAGGGAGGGGGAGGAGGGGGATGCAGCAGGTTCTGTACCTGTAAGAGGGAGGGGGAGGAGGGGGATGCAGCAGGTTCTGTCCCTGTAAGAGGGAGGGGGAGGAGGGGGATGATGCTGCAGCAGGTTCTGTCCCTGTGAGAGGGAGGGGGAGGAGGGGGATGATGCTGCAGCAGTTTCTGTCCCTGTGAGAGGGAGGGAAGAGGAGGGGGATGATGCTGCAGCAGGTTCTGTCCCTGTGAGAGGGAGGGGGAGGAGGGGGATGATGCTGCAGCAGGTTCTGTACCTGTAAGAGGGAGGGGGAGGAGGGGGATGATGCTGCAGCAGGTTCTGTCCCTGTGAGAGGGAGGGAAGAGGAGGG
Source organism: Hyla sarda (assembly GCF_029499605.1). Lineage (NCBI taxonomy): Eukaryota > Metazoa > Chordata > Amphibia > Anura > Hylidae > Hyla > Hyla sarda. Next base: position 640,107 of record NC_079193.1, on the reverse strand, counting down.
GAATGATGCTGCAGCAGGTTCTGTACCTGTAAGAGGGATGGGGAGGAGGGGGATGATGCTGCAGCAGGTTCTGTCCCTGTGAGAGGGAGGGGGAGGAGGGGGATGCAGCAGGTTCTGTCCCTGTGAGAGGGAGGGGGAGGAGGGGGATGCAGCAGGTTCTGTCCCTGTAAGAGGGAGGGGGAGGAGGAGGATGATGCTGCAGCAGGTTCTGTCCCTGTGAGAGGGAGGGGGAGGAGGGGGATGCAGCAGGTTCTGTCCCTGTGAGAGGGAGGGGGAGGAGGGGGATGCAGCAGGTTCTGTCCCTGTGAGAGGGAGATAGGGGGGAGGAGGGGGATGCAGGGGGAGGTGCGTTCACACTGAGTAATTCAAGAGGAATTTACTCGAGTAATTCCTCTTGAATTCTCCGCTCGAAATGAACGCCCATCCCCTCTGCCCATTGACTTTAATGTTATTTCCACTGTCCTGTTCACCCATCGGAAATTCTGACGCTGAATTCCTTTTCGCTTGAAGAAAGAACATGTTCACCCTACAAGCCGAATCCACGAGCAGAAATCAATTGAAGTCAGTGGTAAAAAAAAATTCTGCCCGACATCGTATTTGTGCGGAAATGGTTGAAAAACCCTTCACTTCTTTCTCCCCCATTTCCGCGCACAATTCCGTGTCAATAGAAAACTCTTTTTTCCGCACGTACATTTTTCAGCGTGAATTCCTCTTGATTTACTCAACGCAACCCTAAGAGTTAGGAGAAGGTCCAAAAAGAAAATGGTGGCCTGCTGTGGCGCTGCCCCTTGGAGATCAAGTCCAGTCACATATGGTAAAATCTCATTTATTGGTGCAATAAAAATCAGATAACAGACATGTAAGACGCGTTTCGGTGGTAAATTCCCCCTTTTTCAATTGAAAAGATAAGGTACATACAGTAAAGGGCCATTTCAATAGTAAAAAAAAAGTCACATTTTATAACTTACTTGAAAAGAATAAAATCATGTCGGGATCTCATTGTGTATAATAAAAGTAAATACAGTTAAAATATAAATTCCCACACTAAATGGTTTATATAGTCTTTATAAAGCGTAAATGTATTGCGGCGCGATCGCTCCTGGAGTGAGGCTAGGCTGTTTCGTATCCAGGACGAGGCTTGGAGTCGGATGTGTACGTCGTAACTTGGATCGTTCCCGCTGTTAAATTCATAAAACCCAGCGACCAATCCGCACGGAGCTGAGTGTGACGTCATGTCTTGTGTGCAGCGTCAGAGTCTGCGGGGAGGGAGCGGCCAATGATATTAGCGCCGACGTCTAGGAGGTTTTTACAAAGACCTTGGTCCAGTCAATAGGTTTCGTGCCTATCTTGGGGCGCACAAGTTCAGCCAATCAGATTGAAGCTGGAGTGTCTGTCTCTTTAGTAGATCTTTTTGCGGCATATTTCTTATGATGGATTTTCGTATGTTTACGTGGTACCAATAGCCAATCAGATTGCTCGAATTCCGGGCTTATGTCCAATCACTATCGAGTTCTTTTTTATTCTTGAATGGGTATTGCGTCCCCTGGATCTAAGCTTGAGAGGGACCGGGGTTTTTGGTTAGTTAAAACGGTTTAGACAGTATGTTCAATACAGGGGTCCCTCAACATACGATGGTGATCCGATCCAAATGGACCATCGTTTGTTGAAACCATCATATGTTGAGGGATCCGTGCAATGTAAAGTATAGGACAGTGGTCTACAACCTGCGGACCTCCAGATGTTGCCGTTGGCTGCCCGGGCATGCTGGGTGTTGTAGTTTTGCAACATCTGGAGGTCCGCAGGTTGAAGACCACTGTTAGAGAAAGTTATACTCACCTGTCCCTGCCGCTCCGGACCGTCACCGCTCGTCACTGCTGCCCTGGATGTCGCCGTCCATCGCTGTCGCCGTATCCCCAAGGTGTCCCCTGCGCTCCGGTTAGGCCTCTGCTTCTCCGGCATCCTCGCTCTCCGTCGCCGCCATCACGTCGCTACGCACATCGCTCCTATTGGATGACGGGACGGTGTGCACAGTGACGTGATGACGACGATGGAGAGCACCGACGATGCAGGGGATCCCGAAGAGGACGCGCCAGAGCCCCGAGGTCAGGTAAGTGATCGTCAGCAGACCACACGGGGCACCGGAAACGGCTATCCGGGGGTGGCTGAAGCCGTCTGCGCTGCAGGATAGCCATTTATGTGATGGCCCCGACATACAAAAGCATCGTATATTGATGCTGCCTCTGAGAGTGATCGTAGGTCGGGGGGTCACTGTATATATATGGTATGTCGGGGCCATCGTAGGTCGGGGGGTCACTGTATATATATATGGTATGTCGGGGCCATCGTATGTCGGGGGGTCACTGTATATATATGGTATGTCGGGGCCATCGTATGTCGGGGGGTCACTGTATATATATGGTATGTCGGGGCCATCGTAGGTCGGGGGGTCACTGTATATATATGGTATGTCGGGGCCATCGTAGGCCGGGGGGGTCACTGTATATATGTGGTATGTCGGGGCCATTGTAGGTCGGGGGGTCACTGTATATATATGGTATGTCGGGGCCATCGTAGGTCGGGGGGTCACTGTATATATATGGTATGTCGGGGCCATCGTAGGTCGGGGGGTCACTGTATATATATGGTATGTCGGGGCCATCGTAGGTCGGGGGGTCACTGTATATATATGGTATGTCGGGGCCATCGTAGGTCGGGGGGTCACTGTATATATATGGTATGTCAGGGCCATCGTAGGTCGGGGGGTCACTGTATTCATATGGTATGTCGGGGCCATCGTAGGTCGGGGGGTCACTGTATATATATATATATATATATATATATATATATATGGTATGTCGGGGCCATCGTAGGTCGGGGGGTCACTGTATTTATATGGTATGTCGGGGCCATCGTAGGTCGGGGGTCACTGTATATATATGGTATGTTGGGGCCATCGTAGGTCGGGGGGTCACTGTATATATATATGGTATGTCGGGGCCATTGTAGGTCGGGGGGGTCACTGTATATATATATGGTATGTCGGGGCCATCGTAGGTCGGGGGGTCACTGTATATATATATGATATGTCGGGGCCATCGTAGGTCGGGGGGTCACTGTATATATATGGTATGTCGGGGCCATTGTAGGTCAGGGGGTCACTGTATATATATGGTATGTCGGGGCCATCGTAGGTCGGGGGGTCACTGTATATATATGGTATGTCGGGGCCATTGTAGGTCAGGGGGTCACTGTATATATATGGTATGTCGGGGCCATCGTAGGTCAGGGGGTCACTGTATATATATGGTATGTCGGGGCCATCGTAGGTCGGGGGGTCACTGTATATATATGGTATGTCGGGGCCATCGTAGGTCGGGGGGTCACTGTATATATATGGTATGTCGGGCCATCGTAGGTCGGGGGGTCACTGTATATATATGGTATGTCGGGGCCATTGTAGGTCGGGGGTCACTGTATATATATGGTATGTCGGGGCCATTGTAGGTCAGGGGGTCACTGTATATATATGGTATGTCGGGGCCATCGTAGGTCGGGGGGGTCACTGTATATATATGGTATGTCGGGGCAATCGTAAGTCGGGGGGTCACTATATGTATATGGTATGTCGGGGCCATTGTAGGTCAGGGGGTCACTGTATATATATATGGTATGTCGGGGCCATCGTAGGTCGGGGGGTCACTGTATATATATGGTATGTCGGGGCAATCGTAAGTCGGGGGGTCACTGTATGTATATGGTATGTCGGGGCCATCGTAGGTCGGGGGGTCACTGTATATATATGGTATGTCGGGGCCATCGTAGGTCGGGGGGTCACTGTATATATATGGTATGTCGGGGCAATCGTAAGTCGGGGGGTCACTGTATATATATGGTATGTCAGGGCCATCGTAGGTCGGGGGTCACTGTATATATATGGTATGTCGGGGCCATCGTAGGTCGGGGGGTCACTGTATATATATGGTATGTCGGGGCCATCGTAGGTCGGGGGTCATTGTATATATATGGTATGTCGGGGGAATCGTAGGTCGGGGGGTCACTGTATATATATGGTATGTTGGGGCCATCGTAGGTCGGGGGTCACTGTATATATATGGTATGTCGGGGCAATCGTAGGTCGGGGGTCACTGTATATATATATGGTATGTCGGGGCCATCATAGGTCGGGGGGGTCACTGTATATATATGGTATGTCGGGGCCATCGTAGGTCGGGGGGTCACTGTATATATATATGGTATGTCGGGGCCATCGTAGGTCAGGGGGTCACTGTATATATATGGTATGTTGGGGCCATTGTAGGTCGGGGGTCACTGTATATATGTATGGTATGTCGGGGCCATCGTAGGTCGGGGGGTCACTGTATATATATGGTATGTCGGGGCCATCGTAGGTCGGGGGGTCACTGTATATATATGGTATGTCGGGCCATCTTAGGTCGGGGGGGGGGGGTCACTGTATATATATATGGTATGTCGGGGCCATCGTAGGTCGGGGGGGTCACTGTATATATATGGTATGTCGGGGCCATCGTAGGTCGGGGGGTCAATGTATATATATGGTATGTCGGGCCATCTTAGGTCGGGGGGGGTCACTGTATATATATGGTATGTCGGGGCCATCGTAGGTCGGGGGGTCACTGTATATATATGGTATGTCGGGCCATCTTAGATCGGGGGGTCACTGTATATATATGGTATGTCGGGGCCATCGTAGGTCGGGGGTCACTGTATATATATATGGTATGTCGGGGCCATCGTAGGTCGGGGGGTCACTGTATATATATGGTATGTCGGGGCCATCGTAGGTCGGGGGTCACTGTATATATATGGTATGTCGGGGCCATCGTAGGTCGGGGGGTCACTGTATATATATGGTATGTCGGGGCCATCGTAGGTCAGGGGGTCACTGTATATATATGGTATGTCGGGGCCATCGTAGGTCGGGGGGTCACTGTATATATATGGTATGTCGGGGCCATCGTAGGTCGGGGGTCACTGTATATATATGGTATGTCGGGGCCATCGTAGGTCGGGGGGTCACTGTATATATATGGTATGTCGGGGCCATCGTAGGTCAGGGGGTCACTGTATATATATGGTATGTCGGGGCCATCGTAAGTCGGGGGGTCACTGTATATATATGGTATGTCGGGGCCATCGTAGGTCGGGGGGTCACTGTATATATATGGTATGTCGGGGCCATCGTAGGTCGGGGGTCACTGTATATATATATATATATGGTATGTCGGGGCCATCGTAGGTCGGGGGTCATTGTATATATATGGTATGTCGGGGGAATCGTAGGTCGGGGGGTCACTGTATATATATGGTATGTTGGGGCCATCGTAGGTCGGGGGTCACTGTATATATATGGTATGTCGGGGCAATCGTAGGTCGGGGGTCACTGTATATATATATGGTATGTCGGGGCCATCATAGGTCGGGGGGGTCACTGTATATATATGGTATGTCGGGGCCATCGTAGGTCGGGGGGTCACTGTATATATATATGGTATGTCGGGGCCATCGTAGGTCAGGGGGTCACTGTATATATATGGTATGTTGGGGCCATTGTAGGTCGGGGGTCACTGTATATATGTATGGTATGTCGGGGCCATCGTAGGTCGGGGGGTCACTGTATATATATGGTATGTCGGGGCCATCGTAGGTCGGGGGGTCACTGTATATATATGGTATGTCGGGCCATCTTAGGTCGGGGGGGGGGGTCACTGTATATATATATGGTATGTCGGGGCCATCGTAGGTCGGGGGGGTCACTGTATATATATGGTATGTCGGGGCCATCGTAGGTCGGGGGGTCAATGTATATATATGGTATGTCGGGCCATCTTAGGTCGGGGGGGGTCACTGTATATATATGGTATGTCGGGGCCATCGTAGGTCGGGGGGTCACTGTATATATATGGTATGTCGGGCCATCTTAGATCGGGGGGTCACTGTATATATATGGTATGTCGGGGCCATCGTAGGTCGGGGGTCACTGTATATATATATGGTATGTCGGGGCCATCGTAGGTCGGGGGGTCACTGTATATATATGGTATGTCGGGGCCATCGTAGGTCGGGGGTCACTGTATATATATGGTATGTCGGGGCCATCGTAGGTCGGGGGGTCACTGTATATATATGGTATGTCGGGGCCATCGTAGGTCAGGGGGTCACTGTATATATATGGTATGTCGGGGCCATCGTAGGTCGGGGGGTCACTGTATATATATGGTATGTCGGGGCCATCGTAGGTCGGGGGTCACTGTATATATATGGTATGTCGGGGCCATCGTAGGTCGGGGGGTCACTGTATATATATGGTATGTCGGGGCCATCGTAGGTCAGGGGGTCACTGTATATATATGGTATGTCGGGCCATCTTAGATCGGGGGGGGGGGGGGGGGTCACTGTATATATATGGTATGTTGGGGCCATTGTAGGTCGAGGGGTCACCGTATATTCATACAAAGTTTTTAGTTTAAAAATCCCAAAATGTTCTCTTCTGCATAACTGGGTGTAGCGGTGGGGGCTCGCGGCAGGAACATGTTCAATGGGGAATACAGAAAAGTTGGAGAAGTTGCATTCATGTTGACGTGCGGCATGGCGGGAGACCCGGTGTTGTTGATATCCGTTTTTTCACGTTTGACCGGTGTTTGTTGAGTCTCGCGCTCACCATCTGTGTGGTTCAGGTTCTCCTGACGTTTCGGGTACCGCAGGGGCATTCAGGTAAGTACATAACATATTCAGTTTCGTACGTCATTAGTGATGTCATTTTGTATATTTCACCTGTAGTTTTGGATGTGAATTCTTTGCATCGGTTTTTTATGTTCAGGATTTGTAGTTCGCAGTGCAGCATCGAAAGGAGCCGGTGATTACTATGTTTGATAGGGTAGGGTTCTTTGTATTTTTTGGTTTGCTTGGTGCTAATATGTTTTTTAGTTTTTTTTCGGACAGTTATCTGCGGGCCGGTATAATGTCTTTTAAGTAGTATGTTCCAGTGAGATTGGAGAATATGTTTGATCATTTTGTGATCAATGGAATAGGTAGTTAGGAAGTTATATGTTCTATCTCCGGGTTGGTGACTTTGGGTTGGAGGCGTGTCTTCTGATCGAGGCGGCTCGCTTGCGATCTTGCGGTTCTTAATTAGGGACAACAATTACGGCGAATTCTCTTGTACTGTCCAAAGGGAATATTCTTTGTCCATTTATCTGAATGGCAGCTCTTAAAATCCAATTAACTATTCCCATCCACAGCCTTAAAAAAGGTTCTGGTGTTAATGAGGCCCTGAGTGTCATGTGACACTACGACATGGAGGAATTCCGCATTGTTGGCTCAGTGTGTAAGGGTGAAATGGACATGGCAGGGATTTGGGTTCAGAGAGGAAATGAAGTAGTTGAGTTTGGATGGATTGGTGTCCCATATGATGAATTTATCATCGATATATCTACGATATATAATACAAGCGGCTTCTGGTAGGTCTGGAATCTGATTTATTGCACCAATAAATGAGATTTTACCATATGTGACTGGACTTATATCTCGATCACAGCAGACCACCATTTTCTTTTTGCACCTTCTCCTAAGTACCTTACCAACCTCAGACTGAGTACCCGGCCGGATCCAGCAGGCTGTAGCCCGAGATCATCTATGTGGGTGATATGCAGATACCAAGATATACCCCCGGTGAGTGTAACTGACATTGGGATTAGCGGGTTGGGATTATCCCACAGAATTACGCATTGGCCTCTCCCATCTTTTTCTCCTGCTGCAGTAGGTTCTGTCCCTGTGAGGAGGAGGGGAGAGGAGGGGGATGATGCTGCAGCAGGTTCTGTCCCTGTGAAGAGGAGGGGAGAGGAGGGGGATGATGCTGCAGCAGGTTCTGTCCCTGTGAGGAGGAGGGGAGAGGAGGGGGATGATGCTGCAGCAGGTTCTGTCCCTGTGAGGAGGAGGGGAGAGGAGGGGGATGATGCTGCAGCAGGTTCTGTCCCTGTGAGGAGGAGGAGGGGAGAGGAGGGGGATGCAGCTGCAGCAGGTTCTGTCCCTGTGAGGAGGAGGAGGGGAGAGGAGGGGGATGATGCTGCAGCAGGTTCTGTCCCTGTGAGGAGGAGGAGGGGAGAGGAGGGGGATGCAGCTGCAGCAGGTTCTGTCCCTGTGAGGAGGAGGAGGGGAGAGGAGGGGGATGATGCTGCAGCAGGTTCTGTCCCTGTGAGGAGGAGGAGGGGAGAGGAGGGGGATGCAGCTGCAGCAGGTTCTGTCCCTGTGAAGAGGAGGGGAGAGGAGGGGGATGATGCTGCAGCAGGTTCTGTCCCTGTGAGGAGGAGGAGGGGAGAGGAGGGGGATGATGCTGCAGCAGGTTCTGTCCCTGTGAGGAGGAGGGGAGAGGAGGGGGATGATGCTGCAGCAGGTTCTGTCCCTGTGAAGAGGAGGGGAGAGGAGAGGGATGATGCTGCAGCAGGTTCTGTCCCTGTGAGGAGGAGGAGGGGAGAGGAGGGGGATGATGCTGCAGCAGGTTCTGTCCCTGTGAGGAGGAGGGGAGAGGAGAGGGATGATGCTGCAGCAGGTTCTGTCCCTGTGAGGAGGAGGAGGGGAGAGGAGGGGGATGATGCTGCAGCAGGTTCTGTCCCTGTGAGGAGGAGGGGCATGATGCTGCAGCTTGTGTGGTGTCCCGGTACAGGACATGTCATGTCCCTTTTGTCTGGAGTCCCCTCAGCCAGAGTCCCTCCATGATAATTGCTCTCCTGAAGGGTTAACCCCTAGTCGCCTCTTAATATGTAATATTCAATGTATATAATGATATATATAATTACTCTAGGATACCTCTGTATAGGACCTTAGCGGCCATGTGCCTTTAATTTATGTTATGCTATGGTTTAAGAACCTTTAGGTCATGTGACATACCCATAGTTCCTTAGGTCAGAACTGACAGGTTCTGCTGACCAATGAGCTTTGTCCCACCCTCTTATTATATAAGGGGCTGCTGCCACTAAATTCTCTCTCTTGGATCTCTTGGTCCCTGCACTTTAAAGCAAGCACATCAATCTATATCTCTTCATCAATTCAAGCTGGGCCTGAAGCCTTATCTTCCGCAGCCACTAAACCGTGAGTTATCCAGCTCGAAACTACTAAAATCCTGTGTGACTACTGCAAGTCAATCATCTTCAAACCAGTAGCGCAGTGGCTGAAAACCAAAGATCATTGTATTCATAAGTCCCAGCAAACCTGTGCGGCCCCGAACTACGGTCCTCTATATAAAGACTGTTCTGTTAACTGCAGTTGCATAAAATATGCAGTAAAGTTTATTCCAGTTTCATCAAATACCTGCTGTGGACATTCAACTATTTCTCGCTACCGTTTCTGGGACGGTTGGCGGTAGGGACATTAATCTAAGGAAACTGCATCCTGGCATCACGACAACCTAGGGTTAATACCAACCTACCCTACACTATCACCTGGACCACCTAGACCTCACACTTGTGTTGGTGATTTGTTCTGTTGAAGGGAAGAGGGATCTTAGATATCACAACTCTGACATCACACCAGGCAGACTCCACCTATTTAGCTGAGGGTTTGTTACCATGTATTTGTGCATACAGTAGTCATATCTCAGTGATACCGACCTGGGCTCTGCCTCCCGATCCTCACAGCAGCAGACGCCTCACTATAGGGCCCCATCCCGGCCTTACTGATACAGGCGACGCGGAAGGAGTAGACGTGGCCCTCACACAGACTGTGGGTGGAGTAACAGCAATCCGACACGTCCAGAGTCAGCGCCCGCCACTCCTCACCTGTCAGGAGAAATTACAGCACACACAGCTCTAAGAGGTTCTGCAGCAGCTGAGGTGTGTATTACCAGGTTCTGCAGCAGCTGAGCAGTATATTCTGCAGTAGCACTCACCCTCCCTTTTGTACTGGAGGAAGTAGGTGACCGGAGAGCTGGACTCCACTGGTTTCCATACGATCAGCGCTCCATCCTTGTACACTTGCGCCACCTCTGGGCTGCTGGGGCAACACGGGATCTCTGATGGCGACAAGTTATAGATCATTATAGATAATTCATTCACTCAGGACTCCAGGAGAGCGGGGGCGGCCCCTGGGGAGCAGTCAGGAGAGTGGGGGCGGCCCCTGGGGAGCAGTCAGGAGAGCGGGGGCAGCCCCTGGGGAGCAGTCAGGAGAGCGGGGGCAGCCCCTGGGGAGGAGTCAGGAGAGCGGAGGCAGCCCCTGAGGAGCAGTCAGGAGAGCGGGGGCAGCCCCTGGGGAGCAGTCAGGAGAGCGGAGGCAGCCCCTGGGGAGCAGTCAGGAGAGCAGGGGCAGCCCCTGGGGAGCAGTCAGGAGAGCAGGGGTGGGCCCTGGGGAGGAGTCAGGAGAGCGGAGGCAGCACCTGGGGAGCAGTCAGGAGAGCAGGGGCAGCCCCTGGGGAGCAGTCAGGAGAGCAGGGGCAGCCCCTGGGGAGCAGTCAGGAGAGCAGGGGCAGCCCCTGGGGAGCAGTCAGGAGAGCAGGGGTGGGCCCTGGGGAGGAGTCAGGATAGCAGAGGCGGCCCCTGGGGAGCAGTCAGGAGAGTGGAGGCAGCCCCTGGGGAGCAGTCAGGAGAGCAGGGCAGCCCTTGGGAGAAGCAGTCAGGAGAGCGGGGGCAGCCCCTGGGGAGCGGTCAGGAGAGCGGGGGCAGCCCCTGGGGAGCAGTTAGGACAGCGGAGGCAGCCCCTGGGGAGGAGTCAGGAGAGCAGGGCAGTCCCTAGGGAGCAGTCAGGAGATTGGGGGCTGCCCCTGGGGATCAGTCAGGCGAGCAGTGGTGGCCACTGGGGAGCTGTTTGGAGAGCAGGGGTGGCCCCTGAGGAGCTGTCAGAAGAGCAGAAGTGGTCCCTGGGGAGCAGTCAGTGAAGGGCCCCGCTTCCTTCTAAGTGTTCAGGGAAGGGGATAGAGTCTTCAGTTTGTGACTAGTCGTAGGTGTTTTCATCTTTGCAGTGGTCACATGACCTGACGGACTCCGCAGACTTACCGGCCTTCTTAATGATGCAGCAGGTGGAGGCGCTGCCCAGCACGTTGGTGGCCACACAGGCGTAGATGCCCAGGTCCTGCGCGGTCACCACCAGGATAGTCAGCAGATGATAGTTCTTCAGGGTGGAGGAGATGAGAAGCCGCTCGCTGCTTCGGAGGAGAACGCCGTCTGGAATGAGAAGAGACTGATGATCCCCAGGAGGAGCGGTAGTGGACTGACTCGGGGGCCCCGCTCCACTATGTCTGCTCCGGTCATGATGTGCACAATACCCTACACTGGACTCTACAGGGAGGAGCTGAATGCAGGGGGCGGAGTCACAGAGAACTGGGTCATAACATTGGTCTTACCTTTATACCACTCCACGTCTGTCACCGGTTGCGCCGTCCTGCAGGATAACGTCACCATGTGACCCACCACCACCGTCTGATCTGTCAGCTCCTCCACAAATGCTGGGGCTGGAAAAACCAAGAGAGGACAGCGCCATCATAAGGAAAAAGTGTAACACGTGGCGGTAAAGGTGACCCGAGAGATCAATGTGATGTTCTATACTCCACGTCCAGTCAGCTTCAGAGCCAAAGTCTGCTGGTAGATCCCATAATGCACTGCACTCTGCTGACAGATCTATCCCATCATGCACTGCACTCTGCTGACAGATCTATCCCATCATGCACTCTGTTGTGTTGTATACAATTCCTGGGATCTACATCATCCTGTGCAGACACTGAACCAGCAGGGAGATGTGAGGTCCTGTGGGCTTCTCTGTAATCCTCCCCTGTAGCGCCCCCTATATGGGGTGATATATCTGGGGCACTGACCTTTGTCCTTGCCGCTGAGGTTTGGCAGTCTGAAGGTCGGGAGAACTCTTCTCTTTACTGATCCAGAGACTTTGCCGGCTGCTGCTTGTTCAACAACTGGGACCTTCATCATGTCTGAGGGACCTACAGAAAATGACATCATATGGGCAGGTCATGGACAAGTCATGTACGATCATGTATATGGGTCATGTTATGATCACATGGACAGGTCATATACGGTCATGTACGATTATGTATAATGGTCATGTTATGATCACATGGACAGGTCATATACGGTCATGTACGATCATGTATATGGGTCATCTTATGATCACATGGACAGGTCATATACGGTCATGTACGATCATGTATAATGGTCATGTTATGATCACATGGACAGGTCATATATGGTCATGTACGATCATGTATAATGGTCATGCATGGTTGTGTAGACATGTAGGTAGGAGGCCTCCTCTCACCTTCTTTCCCGTTCCCCGGCTTTCTTTTGATGATCCGGGAAATGTTGGCCACGGAGGCTTTTACTTTTTGCTTCAGACTTGCTTCTACAGTTTTCACAGTTTTCTCAGATTTCCCATTAGGTCTGAAGAGTTTGATTCGCTTTCTTGAGAATTTTTTGTCTTTTGTTGTAATTTGGTGAAGCTCTGAGGCCTGCAGTGAGTGCTGTGGTGGTCCGGAACTCATGTCCTTCTCCACAGATGAGGTTTCCATCGCAGTTTCACCACAGCAGGTCGGAGGCTGAGACGTTGTAGATAACAAATTAAACTTTGGTTCCTCAGCAGTCAAAGACGTCTGGGGAGACGCGAATATATCATAAAAGTCATAGAGCTGGGAACGGGCGGCACCAACATCAAACTGGGGAAGCGCTGGACTCATAGACGCCTTCTGGTGATGAATTCCACCAATCTCTACCAGTGACACTTCCGAATGTCTCCCTGCTTCATCGAAGTCCGAGAAGTTGTCAGATCGTCGCCCTGTGCCAGAACTGTCTGAATGGGAAATAAATGTCTTACTGGAGCTGTGGCTCTCAACGGTGGAGACCTCGGCCCGAGACAGACTCTCGTAGAAGCTACACTGTGACGCTGACGTTACCTGTGACTCCTTCAGGATTTGCTCCATGGGACTCGGGTCTGTTACCATTGCGGGGAACTCTGACGTGTAATGACCCACATCTTGTAATTCTGGGGTAATGATTGGTGGGAAAGGAGGAGTTTCTTGGCTGACCGGCTTCTCTTCACCTGCCAACACATCCATCTCATCTGACAATGAGGACATCTCTCCCACTAAGTCCTCCAATGTCAGGCTGTGTCCATCACTATATACAGGACATTGCAAATCTTTGCCAGCAACATCAGCCTTAGGAGACACCTCACTATTATCTGGTGGGGGTGGCACTTTATGAGTAGTTTGTAGAGTTTCAGGTGGAGACATTTCTTCCCCGTGATCTTTCTGGAGGTCTGGCATCTGGCTGATGGATGGTTGTATCTTGTCTCCATCATCAGGCTGGCAAGCTGTGGACTCAGCCATAGTCTTACCTCGCAGGGTTGTACTGTCGGAGGATTCTCTGGCTGTTTCTTCCTGCAGTGGCTCAGGGACAGGATCGGCCATCTTCTCTGGACTTCTATCATATTCTCCCAGATCTGTGATGGGTTCCTCTGAGGTTCCCTGTATCACCGCCATCACTGTGTTATTATCGTTGCTTAACTCTACAAGCTGAAACAAAGTATCGGCTGGAGAATCCTCTGACCCGTCAGTCCTTATCTTGTCCACAGTTAAGTGTTCAGAGGATTTATCTTTTTTTGTTGAAGCATCAGAGACTAAGAAGTCGTTTCCCTCAGATCTGCTATGGACTGTGAACATCACTCCGCCTTGAATGTCTAAGGGTTGAGCATCCTCCTTTATGCCTGATTGAGGAGACAGAGGAGGAACCTTCACTATGTCCATTTTCTTAATCTCTGTGGATTCTGTAGTTTGTCTTGGTCTCACAAAGGTTATTATGGTACTTTCTTCTACCTGTGGTGGTACAGAGGATGGCCTTTCTCTAATTCTGGTGGATTCCAGTATTGGATGCTGATGGAAGACTGCAATAATGGTGTTTTCCCTGCCTGTAGAGGGTGCAGACAGAGGCCTTTGTGTTGACAAAATCTTTACTGGTGCTGAAAACTTATGACCCTCAGGAGGTGCAGAGTCCTCAGGAAGAAGCTTATAGTCGGTGTCCATCTTCTTCAAGGATATTTGTTCAACTCTCAAAGGATCTTGATCTACTTCTTCCACCAGAGTTCCCTTATAGACACTCAAGGACCTTGATTTGTAGTCATCCAGGGATCGACTTCGGCTGGAGACTTTGAACGAAGACTTAAAGGATCCCTTGGCTGTGTCAAATGAAGCTGATTTCTTGAGGGAGCCGAGCTGACCATCTTGGTCAGACAACATTCTTTGTTCCATGGCAAACTGTTCAAGAAGAGGTTCTCGCAAACCGCTCAAAATTTTTGGTGAATATCCAGCTTTCATCAAACTCCTGCGTGCTCGCTCCCGATGCCTGATGAAGTCTTTGTCTTTCAGCAGGTCATCTAGCGGTACAATGCCGGACCCTTCAGAGTCCTGGTTGTAGAAGGTGCTTTTAATGATACTTTGTCTGGGTACACAGACCGATGATGGTTTCTCGGCCGCTCTTTGTAGTAGCAGGGCACTGTCTGCAGAAGTCCCCCTAATAAAAGATCCAGTCTTTGGTTTCTTAGAAGCGAGGCCTCCAACTTCAATGGTGGCTGACCTACAGATGTGTTGCCTTCCTGGAGATGTCTCCACAGAATGAACCAACATTTTGTCTTCTTCCTCCTGCTCCTTTGGGCTTTCAGTCATCCCAAGCACAATGTCATGTTCACATTTGTGTTTCGCCTTTGGGGAGGAGTCTGGACTTTCCATCTTCTTGTCTTCAGAGATGTCTTTATTTTCTTGTCCTTCTCCGGATTCCGATGCGTTTGACTTTTGCAGTATTTCCTTTTCAGACATTTTGAAAATCGATAAGTGCAGCTCAAGAGAAGGGTTACAGTCCCTGGCCGTGGGGCTGATATCACTCTCATTATCGGAAGACGAGCCGCTGCTGGTGGACGAGCTGCTGCACTCCACCAAGTGTCGGGGGATGCCCAGGGACGTGCTCTCCAGCTTGCCATTCAGAAGCTCCGGAATCGGCCTCATCACCAGGATGGATTTATAAGACATCAACGAGCGCTGAATACACAAAGGAGAAGAGTGTTATACGATTTATGTAGCAGTGTCTGGGAGAATACAGCTCCACTCCAGCCACTCTGATGCACCTGTGCAGCGGACCCGCCGGCACCGCCCCGTCTTCAAGCAACAAGGTCCACACAGAAAACAGATATCCAGCACTAGGTAATCAGGTATAAACTCTTGCACTTTATTGGGATATCACAGGATAAAAACAGGTACAAAGAAACCTCTGACCCGTTTCACGCAGTGTTGTGCTTAGTCATAGAGTCAACACTGCATGAAACGCGTCAGCGCTTTCCTTGTACCTGTTTTTTTCCTGTGATATCCCAATAAAGTGCAAGAGTTTATACCTGATTACCTAGTGCTGGACATCTGTTTTCTGTGTGGACGTTATATGGTTTATATACTGAACCATTCAAGGACACTAAGTTGTACGTCATAGACCCTGACTGATCATATTACCACTGGGCAGGGTGGACAATGCTGACCTGACTATGTGCAGCAATCCTATCGAAAACAATTGTCATCTGTTCCACCTTATCCTCATCCTTAGGACACAGACTTACACTCACACTTACACTCACACTTACACTCACACTTACACTCACACTATGTGACGCAACACACAATGTCTGTGCTCTGATTGGAGAATTATTACAAATGTGTTAAATATGTTCGTACTATATTTATATTTAGACTTACAGACTCTTCAGACCCAAGTCACCAAGTAAATAGACCCACATAGGCCGGTGTCACCGTTCAGCAGTGCCGGGTTTATTGTAATAATTCACACACAACAATAAGTCCCACTTACTACATGCGATATAATAGAAACTTAAACGCCCTTCACATCAGGATCTTCACATAAATTTCTGAACTTCTCACCCAAAACTTTGGGTCATTCAATGCAAAAGTCATTTTGGTGCAGTGTATCAGTATAAACCAGACAAGCGGATCTGCTCCACACTAACTCCTCTCTGCTGCTCTCTAGTGGAGCTCACACACCTGTCAGATCACGTTCAGGACTCCAACACACAACTGGAGTATGGGACTGACTTTATGTCCAGAACCTTCAGTCACTCCCAAAACCCAGACCCAAACTCCAGTCTTATGTCACTGAGCCAAGAAGCCTGTGACACAAACCTCCCATCCACCATATTACCAGGTGCCTGCTTACATATCGCCCTCTTCTCTGCCCACCTACCCCAGCCAAACAATGGCATCGGCATTGACATGAGATTTATCAGATCTATGTTCCACTGCAAAATCAAAGTCTTGTAATACCAGGAACCAACCTGATACCCCAGCATTAGTCCCTTTATTTTCACTCTTTAATGGGGCCTGGTCTGAGAAAAGCCGGAATGCCCCAATACCTCACAATGCCCCAATACCTCACAATGCCCCAATACCCCACAATGCCCCAATACCTCACAATGCCCCAATACCTCACAATGCCCCAATACCTCCCAATGCCCCAATACCTCCCAATGCCCCAATACCCCACAATGCCCCAATACCTCCACAATGCCCCAATACCTCCCAATGCCCCAATACCTCCCAATGCCCCAATACCTCCCAATGCCCCAATACCCCACAATGCCCCAATACCTCACAATGCCCCAATACCTCACAATGCCCCAATACCCCACAATGCCCCAATACCTCACAATGCCCCAATACCTCACAATGCCCCAATACCTCACAATGCCCCAATACCTCCCAATGCCCCAATACCCCACAATGCCCCAATACCCCACAATGCCCCAATACCCCACAATGCCCCAATACCTCACAATGCCCCAATACCTCACAATGCCCCAATACCTCACAATGCCCCAATACCCCACAATGCCCCAATACCCCACAATGCCCCAATACCTCACAATGCCCCAATACCCCACAATGCCCCAATACCTCACAATGCCCCAATACCTCACAATGCCCCAATACCCCACAATGCCCCAATACCTCACAATGCCCCAATACCTCCCAATGCCCCAATACCTCCCAATGCCCCAATACCTCACAATGCCCCAATACCTCACAATGCCCCAATACCCTACAATGCCCCAATATCTCACAATGCCCCAATACCTCACAATGCCCCAATACCCCACAATACCTCACAATGCACCAATACCTCACAATGCCCCAATACCTCACAATGCCCCAATACCCCACAATGCCCCAATACCTCACAATGCCCCAATACCTCACAATGCCCCAATGCCCTACAATGCCCCAATATCTCACAATGCCCCAATACCCCACAATACCTCACAATGCCCCAATACCTCACAATGCCCCAATACCCCACAATGCCCCAATACCTCACAATGCCCCAATATCTCACAATGCCCCAATACCCCACAATGCCCCAATACCTCACAATGCCCCAATACCTCACAATGCCCCAATACCCCACAATGCCCCAATACCTCACAATGCCCCAATACCCCACAATGCCCCAATACCCCACAATGCCCCAATACCTCACAATGCCCCAATACCTCACATTGCCCCAATACCTCACAATGCCCCAATACCTCACAATGCCCCAATACTCCACAATGCCCCAATACCTCACAATGCCCCAATACTCCACAATGCCCCAATACCTCACATTGCCCCAATACCTCACAATGCCCCAATACCCCACAATGCCCCAATACCTCACAATGCCCCAATATCTCACAATGCCCCAATACCCCACAATGCCCCAATACCTCACAATGCCCCAATACCTCACAATGCCCCAATATCTCACAATGCCCCAATACCCCACAATACCTCACAATGCCCCAATACCTCACAATGCCCCAATACCCCACAATGCCCCAATACCTCACAATGCCCCAATATCTCACAATGCCCCAATACCCCACAATGCCCCAATACCTCACAATGCCCCAATACCTCACAATGCCCCAATACCCCACAATGCCCCAATACCTCACAATGCCCCAATACCTCACAATGCCCCAATACCCCACAATGCCCCAATACCCCACAATGCCCCAATACCTCACAATGCCCCAATACCTCACATTGCCCCAATACCTCACAATGCCCCAATACCTCACAATGCCCCAATACTCCACAATGCCCCAATACCTCACAATGCCCCAATACTCCACAATGCCCCAATACCTCACAATGCCCCAATAGCTCACAATGCCCCAATACCTCACAATGCCCCAATACCTCACAATGCCCAAGAACGCTCTTACCTGTTGTTTTGTAAGAGGACGTGGCCAGTTTTGTGTGGCCTCTACTTTGTTGACTTGAGGCTTAATCCTCCCTCTCCCCACAATGTACCCCAGGTATTTAGCCTGTCCCATCCCTATGGCACGCTTTTCTGGATTGGCAGTAAACCCATCTTCTCTAAGGGAGTCTAGAACTGACTGAACAGTACTTTAATGGCTCCTCCAATCTAGGCTGAAGATGACAATGTCATCCAAGTATGCTGCTGCACATCCATTGCCCTTTGTGGGAAGGGCACCTTTTAACCCAAATGGTGTCCTGACATACCCCAAATACCCCTCTGGAGTAGAGAAAGCAGTTATTTCTTGAGCCTCTCTTGACAATCCCCTTTTGTGTGATCCAGAGTGGTTAGGTTTCTCGTTGGAATTAACCTTTTCATGAGATCATCCACCTGGGCATAGAGTAGGCATCCATTACTAAAACCTCATTAAGTTTCCCAAAGTCATTGCCCAAGCGCCAGCTTCCATTTGGCTTTGGGATTAATACAATTAAGCTTTTGTATTTTTTAAACCAACAATTTCTGAATGTAAATCCTTTCCATTTGTATGAATTTAACATCCTGGAAATCACAAAATTGATAAGATTCTACGGAATTATGGGCACATTGGGGGAGATTTATCAAATCCTGTCCAGAGGAAAAGTGTCTGAGTTGCCCATAGCAACCAATCAGATCGCTTCTTTCATTTTGCAGAGGCCTTGATAAAAATGAAAGAAACGATCTGATTGGTTGCTATGGGCAACTCAGACACTTTTCCTCTGGACGGGTTTTGATAAATCTCCCCCCTTGTATCTATCCATATCCACAGATACCGGAATGTAAGTGTCCACCCTCCTTATCTGCAATGAACTATTCTCCTAACATAAAATATAAACTAATACAAGCTGATGTAGGTATCAAGACCAGACCAGACACACCTTTTGGGACCAATAATGGGGCACTTTTCCCTGTGTGAACTGTGCCCAATGTAACAATATAATTAAAGGAGAGAGATTTAAGACATTTCCTATAAAAATATGTTTTAGTTTATGGTGGGTTACATTGGATTATGGTGGGTTACATTGAATTATGGTGGGTTACATTGAATTATGGTGGGTTACATTGAATTATGGTGGGTGACATTGGTTTATGGTGGGTTACATTGGATTATGATGGGTTACATTGAATTATGGTGGATAACATTGGATTATGGTGGGTTACATTGGTTTATGGTGGGTTACATTGGATTATGGTGGATTATATTGGATTATGATGGGCTACATTGAATTATGGTGGGTTACATTGGATTATAGTGGGTTACATTGGATTATGATGGTTTATATTGAATTATGGTGGGTTACATTGGTTTATGGTGGGTTACATTGGATTATGGTGGGTTACATTGAATTATGGTGGGTTACATTGGTTTATGGTGGGTTACATTGGATTATGGTGGGTTACATTGAATTATGGTGGGTTACATTGGTTTATGGTGAATTACATTGGATTATGGTGGGTTACATTGGATTATGGTGAATTACATTGAATTATGGTGGGTTACATTGGATTATAGTGGGTTACATTGGATTATGATGGGTTACATTGAATTATGGTGGGTTACATTGGTTTATGGTAGGTTACATTGGATTATGGTGGGTTACATTGAATTTTGGTGGGTTACATTGGATTATGGTGAATTACATTGGATTATGGTGGGTTACATTGAATTATGGTGGGTTACATTGGATTATGGTGGGTTACACTGAATTATGGTGGGCTACATTGGTTTATGGTGGATTACATTGGATTATGGTGGGTTACATTGGATTATGGTGTATTAAATTGGATTATGGTGGGTTACATTGGATTATGATGGGTTACATTGGATTATGATGGGTTACATTGGATAATGGTGGGTTACATTGGATTATGATGGGTTACATTGGATTATGATGGGTTACATTGGATTATGATAGGTTACATTGAATTATGGTGGGTTACATTGGTTTCTGGTGGGTTACATTGCATTATGATGGGTTACATTGGATTATGATAGGCTACATTGGTTTCTGGTGGATTACATTGGATTCTGATGGGTTACATTGGATTATGGTGGTTTACATTGGTTTATGGTGGGTTACATTGGTTTCTGGTGGATAACATTGGATTATGGTGGGTTACATTGGATTATGGTGGGTTACATTGGTTTATGGTCGGTTACATTGGATTATAGTGGGTTACATTGGATTATGATGGGTTACATTGAATTATGGTGGGTTACATTGGTTTATGGTGGGTTACATTGGATTATGGTGGGTTACATTGGTTTATGGTGGATTATATTGGATTATGATGGGCTACATTGAATTATGGTGGGTTACATTGGATTATAGTGGGTTACATTGGATTATGATGGTTTATATTGAATTATGGTGGGTTACATTGGTTTATGGTGGGTTACATTGAATTATGGTGGGTTACATTGGTTTATGGTGAATTACATTGGATTATGGTGGGTTACATTGAATTATGGTGGGTTACATTGGATTATGGTGGGTTACACTGAATTATGGTGGGCTACATTGGATTATGGTGGATTACATTGGATTATGGTGGGTTACATTGGATTATGGTAGATTAAATTGGATTATGGTGGGTTACATTGGATTATGGTGAGTTACATTGATTAATGGTGGATTACATTGGATTATGATGGGTTACATTTGATTATGATGGGTTACATTGGATAATGGTGGGTTACATTGGATTATGATGGGTTACATTGGATTATGATGGGTTACATTGGATTATGATAGGTTACATTGAATTATGGTGGGTTACATTGGTTTCTGGTGGGTTACATTGCATTATGATGGGTTACATTGGATTATGATAGGTTACATTGGTTTCTGGTGGATTACATTGGATTCTGATGGGTTACATTGGATTATGGTGGTTTACATTGGTTTATGGTGGGTTACATTGGTTTCTGGTGGATTACATTGGATTATGATGGGTTACATTGGATTATTATGGGTTACATTGGATTATGGTGGGTTACACTGGATTATGGTGGGTTAAGGCGGATTATGTTGGGTTACATTGGATTATGGTTGATTACATTGGATTATGGTGGGTTATATTGGATTATGATGGGTTACATTGGATTAAGATGGGTTACATTGGATTATTGTGGGTTACATTCGATTGATTCTATGATTAAGCGCAATTCTGCGTGAAACGTGTCAGAAATTTCATTGTACCTGTGTCTTATCCTGTGAATCTCCAATAAAATGCAAGATATTAACTGGGTTACCTAGTGCTGGACATCTGTTTTTTTGTTACATTGGATTATGGAGGGTTACATTGGATTATGGTGAGTTACATTGGTTTATGGTGGGTTACATTGGATTATGGAGGGTTACATTGGATTATGGTGGATTACATTGGATTATGGGGGGTTACATTGGATCATGATGGGTTACATTGGATTATGGAGGGTTACATTGGATTATGGAGGGTTACATTGGATTATGGTGGATTACATTGGATTATGGGGGGTTACATTGGATTATGATGGGTTACACTGGATTATGATGGGTTACATTGGTTTATGGTGGGTTACATTGGATCATGATGGGTTACACTGGATTATGGTGGTTACACTGGATTATGGTGGTTTACATTGGTTTATGGTGGGTTACATTGGATTATGGTGGGTTACATTGGTTTATGGTGGGTTACATTGGATTATGGTGGATTACACTGGATTATGGGGGGTTACATTGGTTTATGGCGGGTTACATAGGATTATGGTGGGTTACATTGGTTTATGGTGGGTTACATTGGATTATGGTGGGTTACATTGGATTATGGTGGGTTACATTGGATTATGGTGGATTACACTGGATTATGGTGGGTTACATTGGTTTATGGTGGGTTACATTGGATTATGGTGGGTTACATTGGTTTATGGCGAGTTACATTGGATTATGGTGGATTACATTGGATTATGATGGGTTACATTGAATTATGGTGGGTTACATTAGATTATGGTGGGTTACATTGGTTTATGGTGAGTTACATTGGATTATGGTGGGTTACACTTGATTATGGTGTTTTACATTGGATTATGGCGGGTTACATTGGTTTATGGTGGGTTACATTGGATTATGGTGGGTTATATTGGATTATGGTGGGTTACATTGGATTATGGTGGATTACACTGCATTATGGTTGGATACATTGGTTTATGGTGGGTTACATTGGATTATGGGGGGTTACATTGGATTATGGTGGATTATGGTGGATTACATTGGATTATGGTGGATAACATTGGATTATGGTGGATTACACTGCATTATGGTTGGTTACATTGGTTTATGGTGGGTTACATTGGATTATGGTGGGTTATATTGGATTATGGTGGGTTACATTGGATTATGGTGGATTACACTGCATTATGGTGGGTTACATTGGATTATGGTGGGTTATATTGGATTATGGTGGGTTACATTGTATTATGGTGGATTACATTGGATTATGGTGGATTACACTGCATTATGGTTGGTTGCAATGAATTATGGTGGGTTTCTGGGTTACCTGATTGACGTGTTAATTATGTGACTGATGCCTATAAAATGCGTATTTTCCTTTGTTCCTCATGCAGTTGAAGGTACCGGGATTTATTTGACAATATATCTGTGCTTCTCCAGACCATTTTTCGTCTGACTTTATTGTGGTGTCCCAGAATCTGAGCTCTGTTCGGGTGGTTATTACCCCCCACGGTGCCTGTCTCTGATCCTTATCTGAGTTTTAATGTGTTTTAAGGTAAAAATGTTTTCCAGCATTTAGTGCTACTGTTCCTTTTAACTGCTCTGTAAGAGTTATTTGCTTTCCACTGTAGAACTGGTGAGTAGCCATAGTAACGTCCTCAGTCAATCAGGGCAAGCGCGCCTTGTCTCCATCCTAGTCCTCTGGGACAGGGAGGGTCCAGCTAGTTAGTTTAGTCTGGCCTTAGAAGAGAGAGGATCTGCCAGTGTCCTCCTGCTCTCATAACTCATTGGAGTAGGCCTTAAGCCTAGTCTACATGTCTCCTGTTCAGAGCCTACTCAAGTGCTTCCTCACGGATCCTGTTACCAGGGTGAGGACATCAAGTGACAATTTAGGGTTACATCCCTCTAGCACTAGAAAAAAAGTCTGGGAATCTTCAGGGCCACATCTAGACCCATGACTGACTCACGTCTGGGGCCCCTCTTCCTGATTCTTTCAAAAAGTGGTGTCCAGGCTTTGCCCAAGGAAACCAAGATGAGGGAGAGGGACTTTCTAGTTTCTATGGACTGTCCCCGTAAAGACCCTGGTGGTATGCATGACTAAAGGGCACCCGTGTCTGTGTTACCCAGTAAATCCGTCTACAGCCTAGTAATCCCCAAGTGGAGCGAACGGGCCGGGTCAGGTCTCACAGGGTCCAGAGTTCTGAAGCCTCTGGCCTATAGCAACAAAAAACTGAAAACCAGCACCTAAAGTCAAGTGTCGAGATGTCAAGATGGTCAAGTGTCACCAGTCAGGGTAAGGTCCTGGGTCAAGTCTTTCCAGATTGTCTCCACAAGTACTACAAGTCCCAGCATATCCAGTAAACGGAGACTGTGGCCTCCAGTGTAACCTTGTCTCTAGTACATGAAATGTCTCCTCTGTATTGTGATCCTGCAGTCTACTCCTGTATATAACACCACAATCCTGGCGCCAAGAACCGAGCACAGTCAGGAGAGTATCCCGTACCCAGTAGTCCACACAATCCTCCTTCTACCACATTATAGAATAACAATATGTCCCAGAGACATCTGTCAGCTCCTCACTGTCACTTCTGAGGAACACGATGGATCTGGTGATGGCTCAGTCTCAGCTTCGGCAAAACAAGCTGAGCAGACGAAGAGGAACGCGCGGACCCCGGGCTGGATCATTAGGGACCGGACAAAGGATTTCGGGGCCTTCATGACCATTCCTGGGGTGAGGCAGAGGTGGAGGATCATAAGTGACAGCCGCCCCCTGGGATCATAAGTGACAGCCGCTCCCTGGGATCAGAAGTGACAGCCCCTCCCTGGGATCAGAAGTGACAGCCGCTCCCTGGGATCAGAAGTGACAGCCGCCCCCTGGGATCATAAGTGACAGCCACTCTCTGGGATCGCAAGTGACAGCCGCTCCCTGGGATCATAAGTGACAGCCGTTCCCTGGGATCATAAGTGACAGCCGTTCCCTGGGATCATAAGTGACAGCCGCTCCCTGGGATCAGAAGTGACAGCCCCTCCCTGGGATCAGAAGTGACAGCCGCTCCCTGGGAACAGAAGTGACAGCCGCCCCCTGGGATCATAAGTGACAGCTGCTCTCTGGGATCACAAGTGACAGCCGCTCCCTGGGATCAGAAGTGACAGCTGCTCCCTGAGATCACAAGTGACAGCCGTTCCCTGGGATCACAAGTGACAGCCGCTCCTTGGAACCAGAAGTGACAGCCGCTCCCTGGGATCACAAGTGACAGCCGCTCCCTGGAACCAGAAGTAACAGCCGCTCCCTGGGATCACAAGTGACAGCCGCTCCCTGGGATTAGAAGTGACAGCCGCTCCCTGGGATCACAAGTGACAGCCGCTCCCTGGAACCAGAAGTAACAGCCGCTCCCTGGGATTAGAAGTGACAGCCGCTCCCTGGAACCAGAAGTGACAGCCGCTCCCTGGGATCAGAAGTGACAGCCGCTCCCTGGGATTAGAAGTGACAGCCGCTCCCTGGAACCAGAAGTGACAGCCGCTCCCTGGGATCAGAAGTGACAGCCGCTCCCTGGGATCAGAAGTGACAGCCGCTCCCTGGGATCATAAGTGACAGCCGCTCCCTGGGATCAGAAGTGACAGCCGCTCCCTAGGATCATAAGTGACAGCCGCTCCCTGGGATCAAAAGTGACAGCCGCTCCCTGGGATCAGAAGTGACAGCCGCTCCCTGGGATCAGAAGTGACAGCCGCTCCCTGGGATCAGAAGTGACAGCCCCTCCCTGGGATCAGAAGTGACAGCCGCTCCCTGGGATCAGAAGTGACAGCCGCTCCCTGGGATCAGAAGTGACAGGCACTCCCCGGGATCATAAGTGACAGCCGCTCCCTGGGATCATAAGTGACAGCCGCTCCCTGGGATTAGAAGTGACAGCCGCTCCCTGGGATAATAAGTGACAGCCGCTCCCTGGGATTAGAAGTGACAGCCGCTCCCTGGGATTAGAAGTGACAGCCGCTCCCTGGGATCAGAAGTGACAGCCGTTCCCTGGGATCAGAAGTGACAGCCGCCCCCTGGGATCAGAAGTGACAGCCCCTCCCTGGGATCAGAAGTGACAGCCGCCCCCTGGGATCAGAAGTGACAGCCGCTCCCTGGGATCAGAAGTGACAGCCGCTCCCTGGGATCAGAAGTGACAGCCGCCCCCTGGGATCAGAAGTGACAGCCGCTCCCTGGGATTAGAAGTGACAGCCGCTCCCTGGGATCAGAAGTGACAGCCGCCCCCTGGGATCAGAAGTGACAGCCGCTCCCTGGGATCAGAAGTGACAGCCCCTCCCTGGGATCAGAAGTGACAGCCCCTCCCTGGGATCAGAAGTGACAGCCGCTCCCTGGGATCAGAAGTGACAGCCGCCCCCTGGGATCAGAAGTGACAGCCGCTCCCTGGGATCAGAAGTGACAGCCGCTCCCTGGGATCAGAAGTGACAGCCGCTCCCTGGGATCAGAAGTGACAGCCGCCCCCTGGGATCAGAAGTGACAGCCGCCCTCTGGGATCAGAAGTGACAGCCGCTCCCTGGGATCAGAAGTGACAGCCGCTCCCTGGGATCAGAAGTGACAGCCGCCCCCTGGGATCAGAAGTGACAGCCGCTCCCTGGGATCAGAAGTGACAGCCGCTCCCTGGGATCAGAAGTGACAGCCGCTCCCTGGGATCAGAAGTGACAGCCCCTCCCTGGGATCAGAAGTGACAGCCGCTCCTTTAGATTCAAATCTGCCCCCACATGTTCCTTCAGAAGATCTCTCTCTCTCTCTCTCTCTCTCTCTCTAGAAAACCTAAGGCCCAGATTGATCAATCTGTCTGATCTTCCCTCAGTAACCAAACTCAGCTTTCCTATTACCAGAGCAGGTAAAGCCCAGCGCCAGAAATCAGGCGGCCAGTGACCAACAAGGGATTGGATTGGCCACTGGCCCACCTGGGTACATGGCTGAATATAGAGGGGGCTCAGGAGCTGAATTTGCTCTTTATGCAGCGGTGCCAGTTGTATCTTACAGATGGCACCTGCCTGCACTTCCCTCCGATCCCGACGGTTTAACCCTCTGTATGCCACAATCAATAGCAGCATGCAGAGAGGGCACTGACAGGGGTCCCACAACACAATTGGGGGTGCCTACAGGTATTAGGCCTCCGTGCCTGCCATAAGGAGAGCGTCCTGTACAGTCTGCCTCAGGCCGTCGTATGGCAGGGAATTGAACAAGAATTGTGCATCATTACTTGGGGGACTGAAAATGGGTAAAAATAAAGAAAATGTTTAAAAAACATCAATATATAAAAATATAATAAAAAATGTAAAAATGTAACCCCCCCCCCCCCCCCCTTTACCCATTTTTCAAATAAAAGAGTTTAAACTGAAAAAAATAAAATACAAAAAAACGGAGTGCGGTGTAACTCATGATTATCTCTTGGCTCATTCCATTGGTTGGTCCCTAGGACATGTGAAAAAAGATCAGAGTCCATCAAGTTCATCCTATATCCCTAATGAGTCCCTACTGATCCAGAGGAAGGAAAAACCCTCAAACTAGAGGTAAAAACTCCTTCCCGACTCCAAATATCAGAACAAATCCCTGGATCAACGTTCTGTCCCTATAAATCTATTATACATAACCAGCGATGTTATTATTCTCCAAAAATACATCCAGACCCTTTATATT
The DNA here is from genome assembly GCF_029499605.1 of Hyla sarda. Lineage (NCBI taxonomy): Eukaryota > Metazoa > Chordata > Amphibia > Anura > Hylidae > Hyla > Hyla sarda. The sequence continues at coordinate 612,859 of NC_079193.1, read as the reverse complement.
CTATTACAGAGTTCACCATGACACCTCCTCCGGGAGAGAATTCCACAGTCTCACTGCTCTTACAGTAAAGAACCCGTCTGTGCTGGTGTAGAAACCTTCTTTCCTCTAGACGTAGAGGATGCCCCTGTGTTATATATACAGTCCTGATATATTATATATATTATTAGGTCACCTCCTTGTTATATATACAGTCCTGGGTATAAATAGATCATGGAGAGATCTCTGTACTGTCCTGATATATTATATATATTATTAGGTCACCTCCTTGTTATATATACAGTCCTGGGTATAAATAGATCATGGAGAGATCTCTGTACTGTCCTGATATATTATATATATTATTAGGTCACCTCCTTGTTATATATACAGTCCTGGGTATAAATAGATCATGGAGAGATCTCTGTACTGTCCTGATATATTATATATATTATTAGGTCACGTCCTTGTTATAGATACAGTCCTGATATATTATATATATTATTAGGTCACCTCCTTGTTATAGATACAGTCCTGATATATTATATATATTATTAGGTCACCTCCTTGTTATATATATACAGTCCTGGGTATAAATAGATCATGGAGAGATCTCTGTACTGTCCTGATATATATATATATATATATTATTAGGTCACCTCCTTGTTATATACACAGTCCTGATATATTATATATATTATTAGGTCACCTCCTTGTTATATATACAGTCCTGGGTATAAATAGATCATGGAGAGATCTCTGTACTGTCCTGATATATATATATATATATATTATTAGGTCACCTCCTTGTTATATATACAGTCCTGGGTATAAATAGATCATGGAGAGATCTCTGTACTGTCCTGATATATTATATATATATTATTAGGTCACCTCCTTGTTATATATACAGTCCTGGGTATAAATAGATCATGGAGAGATCTCTGTACTGTCCTGACATATTATATATATTATTAGGTCACCTCCTTGTTATATATACAGTCCTGGGTATATATAGATCATGGAGAGATCTCTGTACTGTCCTGATATATTATATATATATTATTAGGTCACCTCCTTGTTATATATACAGTCCTGGGTATAAATAGATCATGGAGAGATCTCTGTACTGTGCTGATATATTATATATATATTATTAGGTCACCTCCTTGTTATATATACAGTCCTGGGTATAAATAGATCATGGAGAGATCTCTGTACTGTCCTGATATATTATATATATTATTAGGTCACCTCCTTTTTATATATACAGTCCTGGGTATAAATAGATCATGGAGAGATCTCTGTACTGTCCTGATATATTATATATATTATTAGGTCACCTCCATGTTATATATACAGTCCTGGGTATAAATAGATCATGGAGAGATCTCTGTACGGTCCTGATATATTATATATATATTATTAGGTCACCTCCTTGTTATATATACAGTCCTGGGTATAAATAGATCATGGAGAGATCTCTGTACTGTGCTGATATATTATATATATATTATTAGGTCACCTCCTTGTTATATATACAGTCCTGGGTATAAATAGATCATGGAGAGATCTCTGTACTGTCCTGATATATTATATATATTATTAGGTCACCTCCTTGTTATATATACAGTCCTGGGTATAAATAGATCATGGAGAGATCTCTGTACTGTCCTGATATATTATATATATTATTAGGTCACCTCCTTGTTATATATACAGTCCTGGGTATAAATAGATCATGGAGAGATCTCTGTACTGTCCTGATATATTATATATATTATTAGGTCACCTCCATGTTATATATACAGTCCTGGGTATAAATAGATCATGGAGAGATCTCTGTACTGTCCTGATATATTATATATATATTATTAGGTCACCTCCTTGTTATATATACAGTCCTGGGTATAAATAGATCATGGAGAGATCTCTGTACTGTCCTGACATATTATATATATTATTAGGTCACCTCCTTGTTATATATACAGTCCTGGGTATAAATAGATCATGGAGAGATCTCTGTACTGTCCTGATATATTATATATATATTATTAGGTCACCTCCTTGTTATATATACAGTCCTGGGTATAAATAGATCATGGAGAGATCTCTGTACTGTGCTGATATATTATATATATATTATTAGGCCACCTCCTTGTTATATATACAGTCCTGGGTATAAATAGATCATGGAGAGATCTCTGTACTGTCCTGATATATTATATATATTATTAGGTCACCTCCTTGTTATATATACAGTCCTGGGTATAAATAGATCATGGAGAGATCTCTGTACTGTCCTGATATATTATATATATTATTAGGTCACCTCCATGTTATATATACAGTCCTGGGTATAAATAGATCATGGAGAGATCTCTGTACTGTCCTGATATATTAGATATATTATTAGGTCACCTCCTTGTTATATATACAGTCCTGGGTATAAATAGATCATGGAGAGATCTCTGTACTGTCCTGATATATTATATATATTATTAGGTCACCTCCTTGTTATATATACAGTCCTGAGTATAAATAGATCATGGAGAGATCTCTGTACTGTCCTGATATATATATTATTAGGTCACCTCCTTGTTATATATACAGTCCTGGGTATAAATAGATCATGGAGAGATCTCTGTACTGTCCTGATATATTATATATATTATTAGGTCACCTCCTTGTTATATATACAGTCCTGGGTATAAATAGATCATGGAGAGATCTCTGTACTGTCCTGATATATTATATATATTATTAGGTCTCCTCCTTGTTATATATACAGTCCTGGGTATAAATAGATCATGGAGAGATCTCTGTACTGTCCTGATATATTATATATATTATTAGGTCTCCTCCTTGTTATATATACAGTCCTGGGTATAAATAGATCATGGAGAGATCTCTGTACTGTCCTGATATATTTCATATATATTATTAGGCCACCTCCTTGTTATATATACAGTCCTGGGTATAAATAGATAATGGAGAGATCTCTGTACTGTCCTGATATATTATATATATTATTAGGTCACCTCCTTGTTATATATACACAGTCCTGGGTATAAATAGATCATGGAGAGATCTCTGTACTGTCCTGATATATTATATATATTATTAGGTCACCTCCTTGTTATATACACAGTCCTGGATATAAATAGATGATGGAGAGATCTCTGTACTGTCCCCTGATATAGTTATACATAGTTATTAGGTCGCCCCTAAGCCTTTTTTTTCTAAACTAAATAACCCTAATTCTGATAATCTTTCTGGGTATTGTAGTCCTCCCATTCCCCGTATTACTCTGGTTGCCCGTCTTTGAACCCTCTCCAGCTCCACTATATCTTTCTTGTATACTGGGGCCCAGTACTGTACACAGTATTCTATGTGTGGTCTGACCAGTACTGTACACAGTATTCCATGTGTGGTCTGACCAGTAATGTACACAGTATTCTATGTGTGGTCTGACCAGTACTGTACACAGTATTCTATGTGTGGTCTGACCAGTACTGTACACAGTATTCCATGTGTGGTCTGACCAGTACTGTACACAGTATTCTATGTGTGGTCTGACCAGTACTGTACACAGTATTCTATGTGTGGTCTGACCAGTACTGTACACAGTATTCTATGCGTGGTCTGACCAGTACTGTACACAGTATTCCATGTGTAGTCTGACCAGTACTGTACACAGTATTCTATGTGTGGTCTGACCAGTACTGTACACAGTATTCTATGTGTGGTCTGACCAGTACTGTACACAGTATTCCATGTGTGGTCTAACCAGTACTGTACACAGTATTCTATGTGTGGTCTGACCAGTACTGTACACAGTATTCTATGTGTGGTCTGACCAGTACTGTACACAGTATTCTATGTGTGGTCTGACCAGTACTGTACACAGTATTCTATGTGTGGTCTGACCAGTACTGTACACAGTATTCTATGTGTGGTCTGACCAGTACTGTACACAGTATTCCATGTGTGGTCTGACCAGTACTGTACACAGTATTCTATGTGTGGTCTGACCAGTACTGTACAAAGTATTCCATGTGTGGTCTGACCAGTTCTGTACACAGTATTCTATGTGTGGTCTGACCAGTACTGTACACAGTATTCTATGCGTGGTCTGACCAGTACTGTACACAGTATTCTATGTGTGGTCTGACCAGTACTGTACACAGTATTCTATGTGTGGTCTGACCAGTACTGTACACAGTATTCTATGTGTGGTCTGACCAGTACTGTACACAGTATTCTATGTGTGGTCTGACCAGTACTGTACACAGTATTCTATGTGTGGTCTGACCAGTACTGTACACAGTATTCTATGTGTGGTCTGACCAGTACTGTACACAGTATTCTATGTGGGGTCTGACCAGTACTGTACACAGTATTCTATGTGTGGTCTGACCAGTACTGTACACAGTATTCTATGTGTGGTCTGACCAGTACTGTACACAGTTTTCTATGTGTGGTCTGACCAGTACTGTACACAGTATTCTATGTGTGGTCTGACCAGTATTGTACACAGTATTCCATGTGTGGTCTGACCAGTACTGTACACAGTATTCTATGTGGGGTCTGACCAGTACTGTACACAGTATTCTATGTGTGGTCTGACCAGTACTGTACACAGTATTCTATGTGTGGTCTGACCAGTACTGTACACAGTATTCCATGTGTGGTCTGACCAGTACTGTACACAGTATTCCATGTGTGGTCTGACCAGTACTGTACACAGTATTCTATATGTGGTCTGACCAGTACTGTACACAGTATTCTATGTGTGGTCTGACCAGTACTGTACACAGTATTCTATTTGTTGTCTGACCAGTACTGTACACAGTATTCTATGTGGGGTCTGACCAGTACTGTACACAGTATTCTATGTGTGGTCTGATCAGTACTGTACACAGTATTCTATATGTGGTCTGACCAGTATTGTACACAGTATTCCATGTGTGGTCTGACCAGTACTGTACACAGTATTCTATGTGTGGTCTGACCAGTACTGTACACAGTATTCTATGTGTGGTCTGACCAGTACTGTACACAGTATTCTATGTGTGGTCTGACCAGTACTGTACACAGTATTCCATGTGTGGTCTGACCAGTACTGTACACAGTATTCCATGTGTGGTCTGACCAGTACTGTACACAGTATTCTATGTGTGGTCTGACCAGTACTGTACACAGTATTCTATGTGTGGTCTGACCAGTACTGTACACAGTATTCTATGTGTGGTCTGACCAGTACTGTACACAGTTTTCTATGTGTGGTCTGACCAGTACTGTACACAGTATTCTATGTGTGGTCTGACCAGTACTGTACACAGTATTCTATGTGTGGTCTGACCAGTATTGTACACAGTATTCCATGTGTGGTCTGACCAGTACTGTACCCAGTATTCTATGTGTGGTCTGACCAGTATTGTACACAGTATTCTATGTGTGGTCTGACCAGTATTGTACACAGTATTCTATGTGTGGTCTGACCAGTACTGCACACAGTATTCTATGTGTGGTCTGACCAGTACTGTACACAGTATTCTATGTGTGGTCTGACCAGTACTGTACACAGTATTCTATGTGTGGTCTGACCAGTACTGTACACAGTATTCTATGTGTGGTCTGAACAGTACTGTACACAGTATTCCATGTGTGGTCTGATCAGTACTGCACACAGTATTCCATGTGTGGTCTGACCAGTACTGTACACAGTATTCTATGTGTGGTCTGACCAGTACTGTACACAGTATTCTATGTGTGGTCTGACCAGTATTGTACACAGTATTCTATGTGTGGTCTGACTAGTGATTTGTACAGTGGTAGAATTATTTCCTTGTGGTGGGCATCTATGCCCCTATTGATGCCCCCCATGATTTTATTTGCCTTGGCAGCTGCTGACCGACACTGGTCTCTACAGCTAAATTTCCTGTTAACTAAGACTCCCAAGTCATTTTCCACATCAGTCGTCCCAAGTGTTCTCCCATTTAATACATAATCCCACCCCGGATTTTTCTTCCCCATGTGCATTACCTTACATTTATCAGTGTTGAATCTCATCTGCCACTTCTCAGCCCAAACCTCCAACCTATCCAGATCCATTTGTAACAGTTCACTGTCCTCTATTGTGTTATCTACTATACACAGTGCACTGTTCTCTATTGTGTTATCTACTATACACAGTGCACTGTCCTTTGCTGTGTTATCTACTATACACAGTGCACTGTCCTCTATCGTTTTATCTTCTATACACAGTGCACTGTCCTCTATTGTGTTTACCACTTTACAGAGTTTAGTATCATCTGCAAAAATTGCTACTTTACTATTCAACCCCTCTACAAGGTCATTAATAAATATATTAAATAGAACAGGACCCAAGAAGGACCCCTGTGGTCCCCACTAGTAAAAGTCACCAAATCAGAATATGTACCATTAATAACCACCCTCTGTTTCCTATCATTGAGCCACTTACTTACCCACTTACACACATTGTCCCCCAGCCTGATCCTTCTCATTTTATGCACCAATCTTTTATGTGGAACCGTATGAAATGCTTTGGAAAAATCCAGATATACGACACCCAGCGATTACCCCTGGTCCAGTCTGGAGCTCACCTCCTCATAAAAGCTGATCAGGTGACAGGACCGATCCCTCATAAAGCCATGTGATATGGGGTCATACATTTATTTTTCTCAAGATACTCCAGAATTGCATCTCTTAGAAAACCCTCAAACAATTTACATACAACGGAGATTAAACTAACAGGTTTATAATTCCCGGGGTCACCAAATAAGGGTCTGTCTATTACATTACTTAATTCCTTTAGAACTCATTTAGAACACGGGGGTGAATGCCTGTCACCTGATCCGGTGATTTGTCTATTTAGATTTTTTGTAGGCGGCACTGTACTTCTTCCTGGGTTAGACAGGTGACTTGTACTTCTTCCTGGGTTAGACAGGTGACCTGTACTTCTTCCTGGGTTAGACAGGTGACCTGTACTTGGGAGTTTAGCTTATCACACTGTATTTCCAGTGGAGAATAATTTTTTTATATATTTGCTTTCTCCTGATCCCCGTCTATAATTTATTCCTCATAATTTTTTGATCTTTTTGCTATTTATATAGTTAAAGAACATTTGGGGGTTAGTTTCACTCTCTTTGACAATGAGTCTTTCTCTCTGTATTTTTGCGGCTTTTATCAGTTTTTTTTACATATTTTACATTTTTCTTGATAGCTTTTTAATGCTTCCTCACTGCCGTCCTGTTTTAGTAGTTTAAATGCTTTATTTTTGTCATTTATTGCCCCCTTAACGTTTTTATTCATTCATATTGGTTTTCTTTTATTTCTGACTCTTTTATTCCCATAGGGTATATACATCTTACAGTGAGAATTTAAGATATTCCTATAACTCTCCCATTTAGTGTCAGTATTCCTGTTTCTGAGGACATTATCCCATTTTATATTGTTGTTATCTCTGAGTTGATCGGACTTTTCCTTCCTAAAGTTCATTGTTTTTGTGGCCCCTCGAGAGATTCCCTTATTGAAGAACAAGTTATAATGGATTATATTATGGTCACTATTTCCCAGGTGTCCTTCTACCTGCACATTAGTTATTCTGTCAGAGCTGTTGGATAATATTAAGTCTAGTAGGGCGCCCCCTCTGGTCAGGTCTGTTGGGTAATATTAAGTCTAGTAGGGCGCCCCCTCTGGTCAGGTCTGTTGGTTAATATTAAGTCTAGTAGGGCGCCCCCTCTGGTCAGGTCTGTTAATATTAAGTCTAGTAGGGCGCCCCCTCTGGTCAGGTCTGTTAATATTAAGTCTAGTAGGGCGCCCCCTCTGGTCAGGTCTGTTGGTTAATATTAAGTCTAGTAGGGCGCCCCCTCTGGTCAGGTCTGTTGGTTAATATTAAGTCTAGTAGGGCGCCCCCTCTGGTCAGGTCTGTTAATATTAAGTCTAGTAGGGCGCCCCCTCTGGTCAGGTCTGTTAATATTAAGTCTAGTAGGGCGCCCCCTCTGGTCAGGTCTGTTAATATTAAGTCTAGTAGGGCGCCCCCTCAGGTCAGGTCTGTTGGTTAATATTAAGTCTAGTAGGGCGCCCCCTCTGGTCAGGTCTGTTGGTTAATATTAAGTCTAGTAGGGCGCCCCCTCTGGTCAGGTCTGTTGGTTAATATTAAGTTTAGTAGGGCGCCCCCTCTGGTCAGGTCTGTTGGTTAATATTAAGTCTAGTAGGGCGCCCCCTCTGGTCAGGTCTGTTGGTTAATATTAAGTCTAGTAGAGCGCCCCCTCTGGTCAGGTCTGTTGGTTGATATTAAGTCTAGTAGGGCGCCCCCTCTGGTCAGGTCTGTTAATATTAAGTCTAGTAGGGCGCCCCCTCAGGTCAGGTCTGTTGGTTAATATTAAGTCTAGTAGGGCGCCCCCTCTGGTCAGGTCTGTTGGTTAATATTAAGTCTAGTAGGGTGCCCCCTCTGGTCAGGTCTGTTGGTTAATATTAAGTCTAGTAGGGCGCCCCCTCTGGTCAGGTCTGTTGGATAATATTAAGTCTAGTAGGGCGCCCCCTCTGGTCAGGTCTGTTGGTTAATATTAAGTCTAGTAGAGCGCCCCCTCTGGTCAGGTCTGTTGGTTGATATTAAGTCTAGTAGGGCGCCCCCTCTGGTCAGGTCTGTTGGTTAATATTAAGTCTAGTAGGGCGCCCCCTCTGGTCAGGTCTGTTGGTTAATATTAAGTCTAGTAGGACGCCCCCTCTGGTCAGGTCTGTTGGATAATATTAAGTCTAGTAGGGTGCCCCCTCTGGTCAGGTCTGTTGGATAATATTAAGTCTAGTAGGACGCCCCCTCTGGTCAGGTCTGTTGGTTAATATTAAGTCTAGTAGGGCGCCCCCTCTGGTCAGGTCTGTTGGTTAATATTAAGTCTAGTAGGGCGCCCTCTCTGGTCAGGACTGTTGGTTGATATTAAGTCTAGTAGGGCGCCCCCTCTGGTCAGGTCTGTTGGATAATATTAAGTCTAGTAGGGCGCCCCCTCTGGTCAGGTCTGTTGGTTAATATTAAGTCTAGTAGGGCGCCCCCTCTGGTCAGGTCTGTTGGTTAATATTAAGTCTAGTAGGGCGCCCCCTCTGGTCAGGTCTGTTAGTTAATATTAAGTCTAGTAGGACGCCCCCTCTGGTCAGGTCTGTTGGATAATATTAAGTCTAGTAGGACGCCCCCTCTGGTCAGGTCTGTTGGATAATATTAAGTCTAGTATGGCGCCCCCTCTGGTCAGGTCTGTTGGTTAATATTAAGTCTAGTAGGGCGCCCCCTCTGATCAGGTCTGTTGGTTAATATTAAGTCTAGTAGGACGCCCCCTCTGGTCAGGTCTGTTGGATAATATTAAGTCTAGTAGGGCGCCCCCTCTGGTCAGGTCTGTTAGTTAATATTAAGTCTAGTAGGGCGCCCCCTCTGGTCAGGTCTGTTGGTTAATATTAAGTCTAGTAGGGCGCCCCCTCTGGTCAGGTCTGTTGGTTAATATTAAGTCTAGTAGGGCGCCCCCTCTGGTCAGGTCTGTTGGTTAATATTAAGTCTAGTAGGGCGCCCCCTCTGGTCAGGTCTGTTTGTTAATATTAAGTCTAGTAGGGCGCCCCCTCTGGTCAGGTCTGTTGGTTAATATTAAGTCTAGTAGGGCGCCCCCTCTGATCAGGTCTGTTGATTAATATTAAGTCTAGTAGGGCGCCCCCTCTGGTCAGGTCTGTTAGTTAATATTAAGTCTAGTAGGGCGCCCCCTCTGGTCAGGACTGTTGGTTAATATTAAGTCTAGTAGGGTGCCCCCTCTGGTCGGGTCTGTTGGGTAATATTAAGTCTAGTAGGGCGCCCCCTCTGGTCAGGTCTGTTGGATAATGTTAAGTCTAGTAGGGCGCCCCCTCTGGTCAGGTCTGTTGGTTAATATTAAGTCTAGTAGGGCGCCCCCTCTGGTCAGGTCTGTTGGTTAATATTAAGTCTAGTAGGGCGCCCCCTCTGGTCAGGTCTGTTGGTTAATATTAAGTCTAGTAGGGCGCCCCCTTTGGTCAGATCTGTTGGTTAATATTAAGTCTAGTAGGGCGCCCCCTCTGGTCAGGTCTGTTGGATAATATTAAGTCTAGTAGGGAGCCCCCTCTGGTCAGGTCTGTTGGATAATATTAAGTCTAGTAGGGCGCCCCCTCTGGTCAGGTCTGTTGGATAATATTAAGTCTAGTAGGGCGCCCCCTCTGGTCAGGTCTGGTAATATTAAGTCTAGTAGGGCGGCCCCTCTGGTCTGGTCTGTTGGTTAATATTAAGTCTAGTAGGGCGCCCCCTCTGGTCAGGTCTGTTGGTTAATATTAAGTCTAGTAGGGCGCCCCCTCTGGTCTGGTCTGTTGGATAATATTAAGTCTAGTAGGGCGCCCCCTCTGGTCAGGTCTGTTGGTTAATATTAAGTCTAGTAGGGCGCCCCCTCTGGTCAGGTCTGTTGGATAATATTAAGTCTAGTAGGGCGCCCCCTCTGGTCAGGTCTGTTGGATAATATTAAGTCTAGTAGGGCGCCCCCTCCGGTCAGGTCTGTTGGTTAATATTAAGTCTAGTAGGGCGCCCCCTCTGGTCAGGTCTGTTGAGTAATATTAAGTCTAGTAGGGCGTCCCCTCTGGTCAGGTCTGTTAATATTAAGTCTAGTAGGACGCCCCCTCTGGTCAGGTCTGTTGAGTAATATTAAGTCTAGTAGGGCGCCCCCTCTGGTCAGGTCTGCTAATATTAAGTCTAGTAGGGCGCCCCCTCTGGTCCGGTCTGTTAATATTAAGTCTAGTAGGGCGCCCCCTCTGGTCAGGTCTGTTAATATTAAGTCTAGTAGGGCGCCCCCTCTGGTCACGTCTGTTGGTTAATATTAAGTCTAGTAGGGCGCCCCCTGTGGTCAGGTCTGTCAGTTAATATTAAGTCTAGTAGGGCGCCCCCTCTGATCAGGTCTGTTGGATAATATTAAGTCTAGTAGGGCGCCCCCTCTGGTGAGGTCTGTTAATATTAAGTCTAGTAGGGCGCCCCCTCTGGTCAGGTCTGTTGGATAATATTAAGTCTAGTAGGGCGCCCCCTCTGGTCAGGTCTGTTGGATAATATTAAGTCTAGTAGGGCGCCCCCTCTGGTCAGGTCTGTTGGGTAATATTAAGTCTAGTAGGGCGCCCCCTCTGGTCAGGTCTGTTGGATAATATTAAGTCTAGTAGGACGCCCCCTCTGGTCAGGTCTGTTGGATAATATTAAGTCTAGTAGGGCGCCCCCTCTGGTCAGGTCTGTTGGGTAATATTAAGTCTAGTAGGGCGCCCCCTCTGGTCTCCATTATTCTCCCCTCGTTATGATGATTATTTCCTCAGTAATTGATCTTCTGTCTCTTCCATTATGTTTGGAGGTTTATAGGTTATAACCCGATCAGGATTTATTATTATTATCTCCAAATATTTCTACCCATAATGACTCCACATTATCGTCTCCCTCCCGTATATACTCCCGCAGTGCGGCCTTCAGACTCGATTTCACATAAAGACAAACTCCTCCCCCTTTCCGTTTTGTCCGATCCTGCCTGGATAGATTATAACCCTGTATGTTACCGCCCATTCACAGCGATCGTCCCGCCAAGTCTCTGTTATACCCGCGATGTCATAATCCTCCTCAGACATCAACCGCTCCAGGTCATCAGTTTATTGGTCAGACTTCTGGCATTAGTCATGCTGGAGTTCAGGGGAATTACCCATAATCCCATTCCACAGGACAGGCTGCAGGATACAGCACTCACCTGCCACCGGCTGCGAGCCACAAGGAATCTGAGGTTCTTGGAGCTGATGGGCCGAGTGTCGTCCTGGCCAGAACTCATCTGGAAGAGAAAGAACATGGATGCCAAGAAATAATCAACACCAAAATCTAGAGGTCACTGGAGGTGAGAGCGGACATGTGTGTGAGATGGTGGAGCAGAAGATGGTGAAAGGAGGAAGAAAAGAGGGAAGAAGATGAGAGGAGGAGGAAATGGAGAAGAGGAAAACAAAAGAGTAGGAGAAAGAAGATAAAGAGGAGGAAGAAGAAGAGAAAGGTAAAGAGGAGGAAGAAGAGGAGGATAAAGAGGAGGAGGAGGAGGAGGAAGAAGAAAAAGTTAAAGAGGAGGAAGAAATGGAGACGAGGGAGATAAAAGAGTAGGAGGAAGAAGAAGAAGGTAAAGAGGAGGAGGAGGAAGAAAAAGAAGGTAAAGAGGAGGAAGAAGATAAAGAGGAGGAAGAATTGGAGAAGAGGACAAAAAATATGAGGATAAAGAGGAGAAGGAAATGGAGATGGGGAAGATAAAGGACTAGGAGGAAGAAGATGAGGTTAAAAGGGAGGAAGAAAAAGAAGGTAAAGAGGAGGAAGAATTGGAGAATTGGAGAGGAGGATAAGGAGGAGGACAAAGAGGAGGAAGAGAAGGGGGAAGAAGAAGATTATGAAGAGGATTATAAAGAAAAGGAAGAATTGGAGAAGAGGAAGAATATGTCATGAGGAAGAAGATGGATAAAGAGGAGGAAGAAGAGGAGAAAGAAGAAGGACAGGGAGGAAAATAGGATAAGAAGGAGGAAGAGAGGACAAAAAGGAGGAAGAGAGGACAGGGAGGAGGATAAGAGGATAAGAAGGAGGAAGAAAAAAGAGGAAGATAAAGAGGAGGAATAAGGGAAGGATAAAGAGGAGGAAGAAGAGAAGGTTGAAGAGAAGGACAAAGAGGAGAGTACAGGGAGGAGGAAAAGAAGACAAGGAGGAAGAAGAGAGGACAAGGAGGAAGAAGAGAGGACAAGGAGGAAGATAAAGAGGAGGAAGAAGAGGAGTTTAAAGAGAAGGAATAAGAGGAGGATAGTGAGGAGGAAGAGGAGGAAGAAAAGGAGAGTGCAGGGAGGAGGAAAAGAATACAAGGAAGATGAAGAGAGGGCAAGGAGATAGAAGAGAGGACAAGGATGAGGAAGTAAGGACAAGAGGGAGGAGGAAGAGAAGACAGAGAGGAGGAAGAGAAGATAGGGAGCAGAAAGAGCGTACAGCCCCCAGTAATGCCCACACTCCGTATACATTATCATCTCATTAGACGTCTTAGAATCCTCCACATGATCTGGGATTCCTGACAGAGGAGAGGATGACCAGACCCACCAGGAGAGGGCGCCATGACTGCTGCAGTGATACATTGTATGATAGGAGATTAGATTGTGAGCTCCTGGGGTCAGGGATGATGGGAGTGATACATTGTATGTGATAGGAGATTAGATTGTGATCTTCTGGGGTCAGGGATGATGGGAGTGATACATTGTATGATAGGAGATTAGATTGTGATCACCTGGGGTCAGGGATGATGGGAGTGATACATTGTATGATAGGAAATTAGATTGTGATCACCTGGGGTCAGGGATGATGGGAGTGATACATTGTATGTGATAGCAGATTAGATTGTGATCTCCTGGGGTCAGGGATGATGGGAGTGATACATTGTATGATAGGAGATTAGATTGTGATCTCCTGGGGTCAGGGATGATGGGAGTGATACATTGTATGTGATAGGAGATTAAATTGTGAGCTCCTGGGGTCAGGGATGATGGGAGTGATACATTGTATGATAGGAGATTAGATTGTGAGCTCCTGGGGTCAGGGATGATGGGAGTGATACATTGTATGTGATAGGAGATTAAATTGTGAGCTCCTGGGGTCAGGGATGATGGGAATGATACATTGTATGTGATAGGAGATTAGATTGTGAGCTCCTGGGGTCAGGGATGATGGGAGTGATGCATTGTATGATAGGAGATTAGATTGTGAGCTCCTGGGGTCAGGGATGATGGGAGTGATACATTGTATGTGATAGGAGATTAGATTGTGAGCTCCTGGGGTCAGGGATGATGGTTGTGATACATTGTATGTGATAGGAGATTAGATTGTGAGCTCCTGGGGTCAGGGATGATGGGAGTGATACATTGTATGTGATAGCAGATTAGATTGTGATCTCCTGGGGTCAGGGATGATGGGAGTGATACATTGTATGATAGGAGATTAGATTGTGATCTCCTGGGGTCAGGGATGATGGGAGTGATACATTGTATGATAGGAGATTAGATTGTGATCTCCTGGGGTCAGGGATGATGGGAGTGATACATTGTATGTGATAGGAGATTAAATTGTGAGCTCCTGGGGTAAGGGATGATGGGAGTGATACATTGTATGTGATAGGAGATTAGATTGTGAGCTCCTGGGGTCAGGGATCATGGGAGTGATACATTGTATGATAGGAGATTAGATTGTGATCTCCTGGGGTCAGGGATGATGGGAGTGATACATTGTATGATAGGAGATTAGATTGTGATCTCCTGGGATCAGGGATGATGGGAGTGATACATTGTATGTGATAGGAGATTAGATTGTGAGCTCCTGGGGTCAGGGATGATGGGAGTGATACATTGTATGATAGGAGATTAGATTGTGATCTCCTGGGGTCAGGGATGATGGGAGTGATACATTGTATGTGATAGCAGATTAGATTGTGATCTCCTGGGGTCAGGGATGATGGGAGTGATACATTGTATGATAGGAGATTAGATTGTGATCTCCTGGGGTCAGGGATGATGGGAGTGATACATTGTATGATAGGAGATTAGATTGTGATCTCCTGGGGTCAGGGATGATGGGAGTGATACATTGTATGTGATAGGAGATTAAATTGTGAGCTCCTGGGGTCAGGGATGATGGGAGTGATACATTGTATGTGATAGGAGATTAGATTGTGAGCTCCTGGGGTCAGGGATCATGGGAGTGATACATTGTATGATAGGAGATTAGATTGTGATCTCCTGGGGTCAGGGATGATGGGAGTGATACATTGTCTGATAGGAGATTAGATTGTGATCTCCTGGGATCAGGGATGATGGGAGTGATACATTGTATGATAGGAGATTAGATTGTGATCTCCTGGGGTCAGGGATGATGGGAGTGATACATTGTATGATAAGAGATTAGATTGTGAGCTCCTGGGGTCAGGGATGATGGGAGTGATACATTGTATGTGATAGGAGATTAAATTGTGAGCTCCTGGGGTCAGGGATGATGGGAGTGATACATTGTATGATAGGAGATTAGATTGTGAGCTCCTGGGGTCAGGGATGATGGGAGTGATACATTGTATGATAGGAGATTAGATTGTGATCTC
This sequence comes from Hyla sarda, assembly GCF_029499605.1. Classification (NCBI taxonomy): domain Eukaryota; kingdom Metazoa; phylum Chordata; class Amphibia; order Anura; family Hylidae; genus Hyla; species Hyla sarda. Next base: position 597,710 of record NC_079193.1, on the reverse strand, counting down.
CTGGGGTCAGGGATGATGGGAGTGATACATTGTATGTGATAGGAGATTAGATTGTGAGCTCCTGGGGTCAGGGATGATGGGAGTGATACATTGTATGTGATAGGAGATTATATTGTGATCTCCTGGGGTCAGGGATGATGGGAGTGATGCATTGTATGATAGGAGATTAGATTGTGATCTCCTGGGGTCAGGGATGATGGGAGTGATACATTGTATGATAGGAGATTAGATTGTGAGCTCCTGGGGTCAGGGATGATGGGAGTGATACATTGTATGTGATAGGAGATTAGATTGTGATCTCCTGGGGTCAGGGATGATGGGAGTGATACATTGTATGATAGGAGATTAGATTGTGAGCTCCTGGGGTCAGGGATGATGAGAGTGATACATTGTATGATAGGAGATTAGATTGTGAGCTCCTGGGGTCAGGGATGATGGGAGTGATACATTGTACGTGATAGGAGATTAGATTGTGATCTCCTGGGGTCAGGGATGATGGGAGTGATACATTGTATGATAGGAGATTAGATTGTGATCTCCTGGGGTCAGGGATGATGGGAGTGATACATTGTATGATAGGAGATTAGATTGTGATCTCCTGGGGTCAGGGATGATGGGAGTGATACATTGTATGATAGGAGATTAGATTGTGATCTCCTGGGGTCAGGGATGATGGGAGTGATACATTGTATGATAGGAGATTAGATTGTGATCTCCTGGGGTCAGGGATGATGGGAGTGATACATTGTATGTGATAGGAGATTAGATTGTGATCTCCTGGGGTCAGGGATGATGGGAGTGATACATTGTATGATAGGAGATTAGATTGTGATCTCCTGGGGTCAGGGATGATGGGAGTGATACATTGTATGATAGGAGATTAGATTGTGATCTCCTGGGGTCAAGGATGATGGGAGTGATACATTGTATGATAGGAGATTAGAGTGTGAGCTCCTGGGGTCAGGGATGATGGGAGTGATACATTGTATGATAGGAGATTAGATTGTGAGCTCCTGGGGTCAGGGATGATGGGAGTGATACATTGTATGATAGGAGATTAGATTGTGATCTCCTGGGGTCAGGGATGATGGGAGTGATACATTGTATGATAGGAGATTAGATTGTGAGCTCCTGGGGTCAGGGATGATGGGAGTGATACATTGTATGATAGGAGATTAGATTGTGATCTCCTGGGGTCAGGGATGATGGGAGTGATACATTGTATGTGATAGGAGATTAGATTGTGATCTCCTGGGGTCAGGGATGATGGGAGTGATGATACATTGTATGATAGGAGATTAGATTGTGATCACCTGGGGTCAGGGATGATGGGAGTGATACATTGTATGTGATAGGAGATTAAATTGTGAGCTCCTGGGGTCAGGGATGATGGGAGTGATACATTGTATGTGATAGGAGATTAGATTGTGAGCTCCTGGGGTCAGGGATGATGGGAGTGATACATTGTATGATAGGAGATTAGATTGTGATCTCCTGGGGTCAGGGATGATGGGAGTGATACATTGTATGATAGGAGATTAGATTGTGAGCTCCTGGGGTCAGGGATGATGGGAGTGATACATTGTATGATAGGAGATTAGATTGTGATCTCCTGGGGTCAGGGATGATGGGAGTGATACATTGTATGTGATAGGAGATTAGATTGTGATCTCCTGGGGTCAGGGATGATGGGAGTGATGATACATTGTATGATAGGAGATTAGATTGTGATCACCTGGGGTCAGGGATGATGGGAGTGATACATTGTATGTGATAGGAGATTAGATTGTGATCTCCTGGGGTCAGGGATGATGGGAGTGATACATTGTATGTGATAGGAGATTAGATTGTGATCTCCTGGGGTCAGGGATGATGGGAGTGATACATTGTATGATAGGAGATTAGATTGTGAGCTCCTGGGGTCAGGGATGATGGGAGTGATACATTGTATGATAGGAGATTAGATTGTGAGCTCCTGGGGTCAGGGATGATGGGAGTGATACATTGTATGTGATAGGAGATTAGATTGTGATCTCCTGGGGTCAGGGATGATGGGAGTGATACATTGTATGATAGTAGATTAGATTGTGAGCTCCTGGGGTCAGGGATGATGGGGGTGATGACTGTTTCTGTACAAGCTCATGTGTCATGACTGACAGGAAACATGGATTAATCATGTGACGGACGATATCACACGACTCACCGTAAACCACTGGTGGCGGATACAATCGCTGGCGCTGGGCCGGGCGCTGCCAGAACCAAGAAGACAAATGGTTAATGTCACAGAGTATCGTATGGAAGGAAACAATGTAGCCAGTAAGGGCCAGACCGGGAGCTCATCAATGTACTTAGTCATGGTCACAACTGAGGGTTTGATACAATGTATCAGTGCCGGTCCAGGACAGGAGAAAGAGTTGTGCTGCTGCTGTGTATTTCTCATGCATGATACACTGTAACAAACCTTCAGCTGTGTCGGCAGGACTGGGCCATGATGGGTTTCTCTGGATTGGGACAGTAATGTTTTCATTCACTGACAGCAAGCAGAAATCTTATAGAATCAACAGGACAGACGTGCTATTACACGGACGGACTCACTCAGGAGACATGTGCACGGTCGCCATCATGAAGTGTTTGGCGTCGGCGCTCAGCTGGGTGAAGCCCGGGGCGCTCCAGCTGATCTTCCCTTGTTGTACGTTCAGTAACGTCTCTCTGTCATTCTGACCGGCAAATGGCGAAGCACTGACCAGACTGCGGGGAAAACGAAAGCGACAATGAGGGAGCGTGGCGACTGGAGGATAAGAAAATGTAACAGCAGAATAGTGAGTGCAGCCCTGGAGGATAAGACATGATGTAACGGCAGAATAGTGAGTGCAGCCCTGGAGGATAAGACATGATGTAACGGCAGAAGAGTGAGTGCAGCTCTGAAAGATAAGACATGATGTAACAGCAGAATAGTGAGTGCAGCTCTGGAGGATAAGACATGATGTAACAGCAGAATAGTGAGTGCAGCTCTGGAGGATAAGACATGATGTAACAGCAGAATAGTGAGTGCAGCTCTGGAGGATAAGACATGATGTAACAGCAGAATAGTGAGTGCAGCTCTGGAGGATAAGACATGATGTAACAGCAGAATAGTGAGTGCAGCTCTGGAGGATATGACATAATATAACAGCAGAATAGTGAGTGCAGCCCTGGAGGATAAGACATGATGTAACAGCAGAATAGTGAGTGCAGCTCTGGAGGATAAGACATGATGTAACAGCAGAATAGTGAGTGCAGCTCTGGAGGATAAGACATCATGTAACAGCAGAATAGTGAGTGCAGCTCTGGAGGATAAGACATGATGTAACAGCAGAATAGTGAGTGCAGCTCTGGAGGATATGACATAATATAACAGCAGAATAGTGAGTGCAGCTCTGAAGGATAAGACATGATGTAACAGCAGAATAGTGAGTGCAGCTCTGGAGGATAAGACATGATGTAACAGCAGAATAGTGAGTGCAGCTCTGGAGGATATGACATGATGTAAGAGCAGAATAGTGAGTGCAGCTCTGGAGGATAAGACATGATGTAACAGCAGAATAGTGAGTGCAGCTCTGGAGGATAAGACCTGATGTAACAGCAGAATAGTGAGTGCAGCTCTGGAGGATAAGATATGATGTAACAGCAGAATAGTGAGTGCAGCCCTGGAGGATAAGACATGATTTAACAGCAGAATAGTGAGTGCAGCTCTGGAAGATAAGACATGATACAACAGCAGAATAGTGAGTGCAGCTTTGGAGGATAAGACATGATGTAACAGCAGGATAGTGAGTGCAGCTCTGGAGGATAAGATATGATGTAACAGCAGAATAGTGAGTGCAGCCCTGGAGGATAAGACATAATGTATCAGCAAAATAGTGAGTGCAGCTCTGGAGGATAAGACATGATGTAACAGCAGAATAGTGAGTGCAGCTCTGAAGGATAAGACATGCTGTAACAGCAGAATAGTGAGTGCAGCTCTGGAGGATAAGACATGATGTAACAGCAGAATAGTGAGTGCAGCTCTGGAGGATATGACATAATGTAACAGCAGAATAGTGAGTGCAGCTCTGAAGGATAAGACATGATGTAACAGCAGAATAGTGAGTGCAGCTCTGAAGGATAAGACATGATGTAACAGCAGAATAGTGAGTGCAGCTCTGGAGGATAAGACATGATGTAACAGCAGAATAGTGAGTGCAGCTCTGGAGGATATGACATGATGTAACAGAAGAATAGTGAGTGCAGCCCTGGAGGATAAGACATGATGTAACAGCAGAATAGTGAGTGCAGCTCTGGAAGATAAGACATGATATAACAGCAGAATAGTGAGTGCAGCTTTGGAGGATAAGACATGATACAACAGCAGAATAGTGAGTGCAGCTCTGGAGGATAAGACATGATGTAACAGCAGAATAGTGAGTGCAGCTCTGGAGGATAAGACATGATGTAACAGCAGAATAGTGAGTGCAGCCCTGGAGGATAAGACATAATGTATCAGCAAAATAGTGAGTGCAGCTCTGGAGGATAAGACATGATGTAACAGCAGAATAGTGAGTGCAGCTCTGAAGGATAAGACATGATGTAACAGCAGAATAGTGAGTGCAGCTCCAGAGGATAAGACATGATGTAACAGCAGAATAGTGAGTGCAGCTCTGGAGGATAAGACATTATGTAACAGCAGAATATTGAGTGCAGCTCTGGAGGATAAGATATGATGTAACAGCCGAATAGTGAGTGAAGCTCTGGAGGATAAGACATGATGTAACAGCAGAATAGTGAGTGCAGCTCTGGAGGATAAGACATGATGTCACAGCAGAATAGTGAGTGCAGCTCTGGAGGATAAGACATGATGTAACAGCAGAATAGTGAGTGCAGCTCTGGAGGATAAGACATGATGTAGCAGCAGAATAGTGAGTGAAGCTCTGGAGGATAAGACATGATGTAACAGCAGAATAGTGAGTGCAGCTCTGGAGGATAAGTCATGATGTAACAGCAGAATAGTGAGTGCAGCTCTGGAGGATAAGACATGATGCAACAGCAGAATAGTGAGTGCAGCTCTGGAGGATAAGACATAGTGTAACGGCAGAATAGTAAGTGCAGCTCTGGAGTTGACTAGAAAGGATAAAGCACAATTAAGTAAACTATTCTGTATAACTTTATATATATATATTATGGCGCCTATAGGTGGTGATGACTGTAATGTTTTGGAGACCATTAATGTAATGGGAATGTACCCCCTCCCCCCAGGACTGTTCTTACACTCACCATAAGTAGCAGATCACCCCAACGGGCCTGAAAAAGTAATAACAGCGGATCAGTCCAGAGCAAACACAAAATGTTCTGACACCTTTCACTGATATCACTTGTATCATATATATCACTGATATCACATGTATCACATATTTCACCTATTACTGATATCACATGTATCACATATTTCACCTATCACTGATATCACATATATCACCTATCACTGATATCACTTGTATCACATATATCACCAATCACTGATATCACATATATCACCTATCACTGATATCACATGTATCACATGTATCACCTATCACTGATATCACATATATCACATATATCACCTATCACTGGTATCACATGTATCACATATATCACCTATCACTGATATCACATATATCACATATATCACCTATCACTGATATCACATGTATCACATATTTCACCTATCACTGATGTCACATGTATCACATATATCACCTATCACTGATATCACATGTATCACATATTTCACCTATCACTGATATCACTTGTATCACATATATCACCTATCACTGATATCACATGTATCACATATATCACCTATCACTGATATCACATGTATCACATATATCACCTATATACCTATCACTGGTATCACATGTATCACATATATCACCTATCACTGATATCACATATATCACATATATCACCTATCACTGATATCACATGTATCACATATATCACCTATCACTGATATCACATGTATCACATATATCACCTATCACTGATATCACTTATACCACATATATACCTATCACTGATATCACTTGTATCACAAATATCACCTATCACTGATATCACATGTATCACATATATCACCTATCACTGATATCACATGTATCACATATATCACCTTTCACTGATATCACATGTATCACTGATATCACTTGTATCACATATATCACCTATCACTGATATCACATGTATCACAAATATCACCTATCACTGATATCACATGTATCACATATATCACCTATCACTGATATCACATGTATCACATATATCACCTTTCACTGATATCACATGTATCACTGGTATCACATGTATCACATATATCACCTATCACTGATATCACTTGTATCACATATATCACCTATCACTGATATCACATGTATCACAAATATCACCTATCACTGATATCACATGTATCACATATATCACCTATCACTGATATCACATGTATCACATATATCACCTATCACTGATATCACATGTATCACATATATCACCTATCACTGATATCACATAATATCACCTATCACTGATATCACTTGTATCACATATATTACCTATCACTGATATCACATGTATCACATATATCACCTATCACTGATATCACATGTATCACTGATATCACTTGTATCACATATATCCCCTATCACTGATATCACATGTATCACATATATCACCTATCACATGTATCACATATATCACCTATCACTGATATCACATGTATCACAAATATCACCTATCACTGATATCACATGTATCACATATATCACCTATCACTGATATCACATGTATCACATATATCACCTATCACTGATATCACATGTATCACATATGTCACGATGCCGGCTGGCAGGTAGTGGATCCTCTGTGTCAGAGAGGGATTGGCGTGGACCGTGCTAGTGGACCGGTTCTAAGTCACTACTGGTTTTCACCAGAGCCCGCCGCAAAGCGGGATGGTCTTGCTGCGGCGGTAGTGACCAGGTCGTATCCACTAGCAACGGCTCACCTCTCTGGCTGCTGAAGATAGGCGCGGTACAAGGGAGTAGGCAGAAGCAAGGTCGGACGTAGCAGAAGGTCGGGGCAGGCAGCAAGGATCGTAGTCAGGGGCAACGGCAGGAGGTCTGGAACACAGGCTAGGAACACACAAGGAAACGCTTTCACTGGCACAATGGCAACAAGATCCGGCAAGGGAGTGCAGGGGAAGTGAGGTGATATAGGGAAGTGCACAGGTGAAGACACTAATTGGAATCACTGCGCCAATCAGCGGCGCAGTGGCCCTTTAAATCGCAAAGACCCGGCGCGCGCGCGCCCTAGGGAGCGGGGCCGCGCGCGCCGGGACAGGACCGAGGGAGAGCGAGTCAGGTACGAGAGCCGGGGTGCGCATCGCGAGCGGGCGCTACCCGCATCGCGAATCGCATCCCGGCTGGAAGCGGAATCGCAGCGCCCCGGGTCAGTGGATCTGACCGGAGCGCTGCAGCGGGGAGAGTGTAGCGAGCGCTCCGGGGAGGAGCGGGGACCCGGAGCGCTCGGCGTAACAGTACCCCCCCCCTTGGGTCTCCCCCTCTTCTTAGAGCCTGAGAACCTGAGGAGCAGACTTTTGTCTAGGATGTTGTCCTCAGGTTCCCAGGATCTCTCTTCAGGACCACAACCCTCCCAGTCCACTAAAAAAAAAGTTTTCCCTCTGACCTTTTTAGAGGCTAAAATCTCTTTGACAGAGAAGATGTCCGAGGAGCCGGAAACAGGAGTGGGAGGAACAGATTTGGGAGAAAAACGGTTGAGGATGAGTGGTTTAAGAAGAGAGACGTGAAAGGCATTAGGGATACGAAGAGAAGGAGGAAGAAGAAGTTTGTAAGAGACAGGATTAATTTGACACAAAACTTTGAAAGGACCAAGATAGCGTGGTCCCAACTTGTAGCTAGGGACACGGAAGCGGACATATTTAGCGGAGAGCCATACCTTGTCTCCAGGGGAAAAAACGGGAGGAGCTCTTCTTTTCTTATCTGCGAACTTCTTCATGCGTGATGAAGCCTGTAAGAGAGAATTTTGGGTCTCTCTCCATATGATGGAATGGTCACGAGAAATTTCATCCACAGCGGGTAGACCAGAGGGCAAGGGGGTAGGGAGGGGGGGAAGAGGGTGACGGCCGTACACCACGAAAAATGGGGATTTGGAGGAAGATTCAGAGACTCTGAAGTTATACGAGAATTCGGCCCATGGAAGGAGATCTGCCCAGTCATCCTGGCGGGAGGAAACAAAATGTCGCAAATAATCACCCAAGACCTGGTTAATTCTTTCTACTTGTCCATTGGACTGGGGATGATATGCAGAAGAAAAATTTAATTTAATCTTGAGTTGTTTACAGAGAGCCCTCCAGAATTTAGACACGAATTGGACACCTCTATCCGAGACGATCTGCGTAGGCAACCCGTGAAGACGAAAAATGTGTACAAAAAATTGTTTAGCCAACTGAGGCGCTGAAGGAAGACCAGGAAGAGGGATGAAATGTGCCATTTTGGAGAATCGATCAACGACCACCCAAATAACAGTGTTGCCACGGGAAGGGGGTAAATCAGTAATAAAATCCATACCAATCAGAGACCAAGGCTGTTCGGGGACAGGCAGAGGATGAAGAAAACCAGCGGGCTTCTGGCGAGGAGTCTTATCCCGGGCACAGATAGTGCAGGCTCGCACAAAGTCCACAACATCCGTCTCCAGAGTCGGCCACCAATAGAAGCGGGAGATGAGTTGCAGAGATTTCTTGATGCCCACATGACCTGCGAGATGGGAGGAGTGACCCCATTTGAGGATTCCGAGGCGTTGGCGTGGAGAAACAAAGGTCTTTCCTGGAGGAGTTTGCCTGATGAAGGCAGGAGAAGTGGAGATCAGGCAGTCAGGTGGAATGATGTGTTGCGGAGAGAGTTCAACTTCTGAGGCATCCGAGGAACGAGAGAGAGCATCGGCCCTAATGTTCTTATCGGCAGGACGAAAGTGAATCTCAAAATTAAACCGGGCAAAGAACAGAGACCACCGGGCCTGGCGAGGATTCAGCCGTTGGGCAGACTGGAGGTAGGAGAGGTTCTTGTGGTCGGTGTAAATAATAACTGGAAATCTTGATCCCTCCAGCAGATGCCTCCATTCCTCAAGTGCTAATTTAATGGCTAGAAGCTCTCGATCCCCGATGGAGTAGTTCCTCTCCGCCGGAGAGAAGGTCCTAGAAAAAAAACCACAAGTGACGGCATGCCCGGAAGAATTTTTCTGTAGAAGAACAGCTCCAGCTCCCACTGAGGAGGCATCAACCTCCAGTAGGAAGGGTTTGGAAGGGTCAGGTCTGGAGAGCACGGGAGCCGAAGAAAAGGCAGACTTGAGTCGTTTAAAGGCGTCTTCCGCTTGAGGAGGCCAGGACTTGGGATCGGCATTTTTTTTGGTTAAAGCCACGATAGGAGCCACAAGGGTAGAAAAATGTGGAATAAATTGCCTGTAATAATTGGCGAACCCCAAAAAGCGTTGGATAGCACGGAGTCCGGAGGGGCGTGGCCAATCTAAGACGGCAGAGAGTTTGTCTGGATCCATTTGTAGTCCCTGGCCAGAGACCAAATATCCTAGAAAAGGAAGAGATTGGCATTCAAACAGACATTTCTCAATTTTAGCATAGAGTTGATTGTCACGAAGTCTCTGAAGAGCCATACGGACATGCTGGCGGTGTTCTTCTAGATTGGCCGAAAAAATTAGGATATCATCCAGATATACAACAACACAGGAGTATAACAGATCACGAAAAATTTCATTAACAAAGTCTTGGAAGACAGCAGGGGCGTTGCACAGGCCAAAGGGCATGACCAGATACTCAAAGTGTCCATCTCTGGTGTTAAATGCTGTTTTCCACTCATCCCCCTCTCTGATGCGGATGAGGTTATAGGCGCCTCTTAAGTCCAATTTAGTAAAGATGTGGGCACCTTGGAGGCGATCAAAGAGTTCAGAGATGAGGGGTAGGGGGTAGCGGTTCTTAACCGTGATTTTATTAAGACCGCGGTAGTCAATGCAAGGACGTAGGGAGCCATCTTTTTTGGACACAAAGAAAAATCCGGCTCCGGCAGGAGAGGAGGATTTACGGATAAAGCCCTTTTTTAAATTTTCCTGGACGTATTCAGACATGGCAAGAGTCTCTGGGGCAGAGAGAGGATAAATTCTGCCCCGGGGTGGAGTAGTGCCCGGGAGGAGGTCGATAGGACAATCATAAGGCCTGTGAGGAGGTAGAGTCTCCGCTTGTTTTTTGCAGAAAACATCCGCGAAGTCCATATAGGCCTTAGGGAGACCGGTTACTGGAGGAACCACAGAGTCACGGCAAGGGTTACTGGGAACCGGTTTTAGACAGTCCTTGGAACAAGAGGGCCCCCAACTCTTGATCTCCCCAGTGGACCAATCCAGGGTTGGGGAATGAAGTTGAAGCCAGGGAAGTCCAAGGAGAATTTCCGAGGTGCAATTGGGGAGGACCAAAAGTTCAATCCTCTCGTGATGAGATCCGATGCTCATTAGAAGGGGCTCCGTGCGGAAACGTATGGTACAGTCCAATCTTTCATTGTTTACACAATTGATGTAAAGGGGTCTGGCGAGACTGGTCACTGGGATGTTGAACCTGTTGACGAGAGAGGCCAAAATAAAATTTCCTGCAGATCCAGAGTCCAAGAAGGCCACAGTAGAGAAGGAGAAGGCAGAGGCAGACATCCGCACAGGCACAGTAAGACGTGGAGAAGCAGAGTAGACATCAAGGATTGTCTCACCTTTGTGCGGAGTCAGCGTACGTCTTTCCAGGCGGGGAGGACGGATAGGACAATCCCTCAGGAAGTGTTCGGTACTAGCACAGTACAGGCAGAGGTTCTCCATGCGGCGTCGTGTCCTCTCTTGAGGTGTCAGGCGAGACCGGTCGACCTGCATAGCCTCCACGGCGGGAGGCACAGGAACAGATTGCAGGGGACCAGAGGAGAGAGGAGCCGAGGAGAAGAAACGCCTCGTGCGAACAGAGTCCATATCTTGGCGGAGCTCCTGACGCCTTTCGGAAAAACGCATGTCAATGCGAGTGGCTAGGTGAATAAGTTCATGAAGATTAGCAGGCATTTCTCGTGCGGCCAGAACATCTTTAATGTTGCTGGATAGGCCTTTTTTAAAGGTCGCGCAGAGGGCCTCATTGTTCCAGGATAATTCTGAAGCAAGAGTACGGAATTGTACGGCATACTCGCCAACGGAAGAATTACCCTGGACCAGGTTCAACAGGGCAGTCTCAGCAGAAGAGGCTCGGGCAGGTTCCTCAAAGACACTTCGGATTTCCGAGAAGAAGGAGTGTACGGAGGCAGTGACGGGGTCATTGCGGTCCCAGAGCGGTGTGGCCCAAGACAGGGCTTTTCCAGACAGAAGGCTGACTACGAAAGCCACCTTAGACCTTTCAGTGGGAAACAGGTCCGACATCATCTCCAGATGCAGGGAACATTGGGAAAGAAAGCCACGGCAAAACTTAGAGTCCCCATCAAATTTATCCGGCAAGGATAGGCGTAGACCAGGAGCGGCCACTCGCTGCGGAGGAGGTGCAGGAGCTGGCGGAGGAGATGACTGCTGAAGCTGTGGTAGTAACTGCTGTAGCATAACGGTCAGTTGAGACAGCTGTTGGCCTTGTTGCGCTATCTGTTGTGACTGCTGGGCGACCACCGTGGTGAGGTCAGCGACAACTGGCAGAGGAACTTCAGCGGGATCCATGGCCGGATCTACTGTCACGATGCCGGCTGGCAGGTAGTGGATCCTCTGTGCCAGAGAGGGATTGGCGTGGACCGTGCTAGTGGACCGGTTCTAAGTCACTACTGGTTTTCACCAGAGCCCGCCGCAAAGCGGGATGGTCTTGCTGCGGCGGTAGTGACCAGGTCGTATCCACTAGCAACGGCTCACCTCTCAGGCTGCTGAAGATAGGCGCGGTACAAGGGAGTAGACAGAAGCAAGGTCGGACGTAGCAGAAGGTCGGGGCAGGCAGCAAGGATCGTAGTCAGGGGCAACGGCAGGAGGTCTGGAACACAGGCTAGGAACACTCAAGGAAACGCTTTCACTGGCACAATGGCAACAAGATCCGGCAAGGAAGTGCAGGGGAAGTGAGGTGATATAGGGAAGTGCACAGGTGAAGACACTAATTGGAATCACTGCGCCAATCAGCGGCGCAGTGGCCCTTTAAATCGCAAAGACCCGGCGCGCGCGCGCCCTAGGGAGCGGGGCCGCGCGCGCCGGGACAGGACCGAGGGAGAGCGAGTCAGGTACGGGAGCCAGGGTGCGCATCGCGAGCGGGCGCTACCCGCATCGCGAATCGCATCCCGGCTGGAAGCGGAATCGCAGCGCCCCGGGTCAGTGGATCTGACCGGAGCGCTGCAGCGGGGAGAGTGTAGCGAGCGCTCCGGGGAGGAGCGGGGACCCGGAGCGCTCGGCGTAACAACATATATCACCTTTCACTGATATCACATGTATCACTGGTATCACATGTATCACATATATCACCTATCACTGATATCACATGTATCACATATTTCACCTATCACTGATATCACATGTATCACATATATCACCAATCACTGATATCACATGTATCACATATATCACCTATCACTGATATCACATGTATCACATATATCACCAATCACTGATATCACATGTATCACATATATCACCTTTCACTGATATCACATGTATCACTGGTATCACATGTATCACATATATCACCTATCACTGATATCACATGTATCACATATATCACCTTTCACTGATATCACATGTATCACTGGTATCACATGTATCACATATATCACCTATCACTGATATCACATGTATCACATATATCACCTATCACTGATATCACATGTATCACATATATCACCTATCACTGATATCACTTGTATCACATATATAACCAATCACTGATGTCACATGTATCACATATTTCACCTATCACTGATATCACATGTATCACATATATCACCTATCACTGATATCACATGTATCACATATTTCACCTATCACTGATATCACATATATCACCTATCACTGATATCACATGTATCACATATATCACCTATCACTGATATCACATGTATCACATATATCACCTATCACTGATATCACATGTATCACATATATCACCTATCACTCGTATCACATGTATCACATGTGTGAAGGCTAACGCAGTTAGCCTGTATTTGTGAGAGGGGGCGGGGTTAATCATTATAAGAACCCGCGGTGCCCCTAGCACAGTACGCCGCGGGTTCTTCACGTGATGAGAGGTCAGCTGACACACCAGTCAGCTGACCGGAAGCTGTTTCCGGCGGTGCGGTACAGGTAAGTGGCCGGGGCTGGCCTGGGTGGCGGCGTTTCTCCGCAACCACCTCTCCGGAGGTAAGCCGGAGTCCGGGGGTGTACCCCCGGCCAGGCCCCGGCCCCGGTTTCATTAACAGTGGGACACGTGGCCCGTTCTCTTCCTCCGGCGGGTTTGGCACGGCACCTCCGGCAGTGGGACCCGTGACGGGGGCATGCTGCGGCTATTGTGTTGGGATGGCTGCGCGAGTCCTCGCTCCCCCACGAACCCGCGTGGCAGTACGGTACCGGCATTTCTACAGCCGGGTCGGTGCTGTCACCTTAGGGTTTTCTGCCAGGGTGCTGGCCCCTGTTGTGGTATCGGGGAGCTTATAGGCTATCATCATACCCCCGCCACCTGTCATGGTTATGTAGTGTATATAGTGTGTGTCGGTTACCGGGTTCGTTCTCAACGGGGGAAGGGGGGGGGGGGTTTAGTCACATGCCGGCACGTTCTCTGGCTGCTCAGCTCTGCATTTTACTACAAGGGGTTAATTATATGACGGCACGATTCTCTGGCTGCTCAGCTCTGCATTTTACTACAAGGGGTTAATTATATGACGGCGCGATTCTCTGGCTGCTCAGCTCTGCATTTTACTACAAGGGGTTAATTATATGACGGCGCAATTCTCTGGCTGCTCAGCTCTGCATTTTACTACAAGGGGTTAATTACATGCCGACACGTTCTCTGGCTGCTCAGCTCTGCATTTTACTATAAGGGGTTAATATATGCCAGCACACTCTCGACTGCTCTGCTCGGTCATTCCTTCCACGCATACGGTCAGATAGTTGTGCCGAGCACACGATTCATTTTCTACGCATACGGTCAGATAGTTGTGCCGAGCACACGACTCATTTTCTACGCATACGGTCATGTAGTTGTGCCGAGCACACGACTCATTTTCTACGCATACGGTCAGATAGTTGTGCCGAGCACACGACTCATTTTCTACGCATACGGTCATGTAGTTGTGCCGAGCACACAATTCATTTTCTACACATACGGTCAGATAGTTGTGCCGAGCACACGATTCATTTTCTACGCATACGATCAGATAGTTGTGCCGAGCACACGATTCATTTTCTACGCATACGGTCAGATAGTTATGCCGAGCACACGATTCATTTTCTACGCATACGGTCAGATAGTTGTGCCGAGCACACGATTCATTTTCTACGCATACGGTCAGATAGTTGTGCCGAGCACACGATTCATTTTCTACGCATACGGTCAGATAGTTGTGCCGAGCACACGATTCATTTTCTACACATACGTTCAGATAGTTGTGCCGAGCACACGATTCATTTTCTACGCATACGGTCAGATAGTTGTGCCGAGCACACGATTCATTTTCTATGCATACGGTCAGATAGTTGTGCCGAGCACACGATTCATTTTCTACGCATACGGTCAGATAGTTGTGCCGAGCACACGATTCATTTTCTACACATACGTTCAGATAGTTGTGCCGAGCACACGATTCATTTTCTACGCATACGGTCAGATAGTTGTGCCGAGCACACGATTCATTTTCTATGCATACGGTCAGATAGTTGTGCCGAGCACACGATTCATTTTCTACGCATACGGTCAGATAGTTGTGCCGAGCACACGATTCATTTTCTACGCATACGATCAGATAGTTGTGCCGAGTACACGATTCATTTTCTACGCATACGGTCAGATAGTTGTGCCGAGCACACGATTCATTTTCTACGCATACGGTCAGATAGTTGTGCCGAGCACACGATTCATTTTCTACGCATACGGTCAGATAGTTGTGCCGAGCACACGATTCATTTTCTACGCATACGGTCAGATAGTTGTGCCGAGCACACGATTCATTTTCCACGCATACGGTCAGATAGTTGTGCCGAGCACACGATTCATTTTCTACGCATACGGTCAGATAGTTGTGCCGAGCACACGATTCATTTTCTACGCATACGGTCAGATAGTTGTGCCGAGCACACGATTCATTTTCTACGCATACGATCAGATAGTTGTGCCGAGCACACGACTCATTTTCTACACATACGGTCAGATAGTTGTGCCGAGCACACGATTCATTTTCTACGCATACGGTCAGATAGTTGTGCCGAGCACACGATTCATTTTCTACGCATACGGTCAGATAGTTGTGCCGAGCACACGATTCATTTTCTACGCATACGGTCAGATAGTTGTGCCGAGCACACGATTCATTTTCTACGCATACGGTCAGATAGTTGTGCCGAGCACACGATTCATTTTCTACGCATACGGTCAGATAGTTGTGCCGAGCACACGATTCATTTTCTACACATACGATCAGATAGTTGTGCCGAGCACACGATTCATTTTCTACGCATACGGTCAGATAGTTGTGCCGAGCACACGATTCATTTTCTACGCATACGGTCAGATAGTTGTGCCGAGCACATGATTCATTTTCTACGCATACGGTCAGATAGTTGTGCCGAGCACACGATTCATTTTCTACACATACGGTCATATAGTTGTGCCGAGCACACGATTCATTTTCTACGCATACGATCAGATAGTTGTGCCGAGCACACGATTCATTTTCTACGCATACGGTCATGTAGTTGTTGGTGTTCACACTCTTATAATTTACTCCTCATACACGGTCATATAGTTGATCTGTGCAGGCTCAAAAAAAAAAAAAAAAGGGAAATCCCCCCCTATAATTATTCTACGCATACGACCATATAATTGGTTCCTTGCACACGCCCCCCTTAATTTGCTCCATGTATATGATTATATATGTATATATACGTACACATTTTAGTTTATTCAAGGTTTACGACACGGCCCTCCTGATCACAAGGAGGGTATTTCATGTGTTTGTCAAGGCACATGCACTGGTAGCATTGGTGCAGTTCAGGCGCATGTAGTATGGGCGCTGGTAATTCTGTACATGCACTCATAGTATTTGTACGATTCATGCACTCGCGCACGTTGATTACGCTCATGGCATTTTTCTGTTTACTCGTTCGTAACATTTGTGCCTTACGCTTGTGGGATTTGGGCCTTACAGGTGCTTGTGGGATTCATGCCTTACACGCTTGTAGAATTCATGCTGTACACACGCTTGTGGGGTTTATACCGCACACACGCTTGTTGGTTTCATGTTGTACACATGCTTGTTGGGTTTATACTGTACACACGGTAGTAGCGTTTGTGCTGTACACACGGTTGTAGTGTTTGTGCGGTATACGCGCCTGTACATGCTTGTAGGATTCATGCTGTACACACGCCTGTAGGGTTTATACTGTACACACGCTTTCACATGCTTGTTGGATTTATACTATACACACGCTTGTAGGATTTATGCTGTATGCATGCTTGTAGGGTTTATACTGTTCACACGCTTGTACATGCTTGTTGGATTTATACTGTACACACGCTTGTACATGCTTGTTGGAGTTATACTGTACACATGCTTGTTGGATTTATACTGTATACACGCTTGTTGGATTTATACTTTACACACTTGTAGGATTCATGCTGTACGCACGGTTGTAGGATTTATGCTGTACACACGCTTGTAGGGTTTATACTGTTCACACGCTTGTACATGCTTGTTGAAGTTATACTGTACAAACGCTTGTTGGATATATACTGTACACACTTGTAGGAATTATGCTGTACGCACGGTTGTAGGAGTTATACTGTACACACGCTTGTAGGGTTTATACTGTACACACGCTTGTGCATGCTTGTTGGAGTTATACTGTACACACGCTTGTTGGATTTTTACTGTACACACTTGTAGGAATTATGCTGTATGCACGCTGGTAGGGGTTATACTGTACACACGCTTGTTGGATTTATACTGTACACATGCTTGTTGGATTTATGCCGTACACACGCTTGTAGGATTTATGTTGTACACACGGTGGTAGCGTTTATACTGTACACTCGTGTGTCGGATTTATACTGTACACGCTTGTAGGATTCATGCTGTACACTCGCTCATAGGATTCCTACTGTACAAACACTTGCACACACTCGTAGGATCCATACTGTGCACGCATTTGCTGATTTAAACTGTGCACACTGGTACGTGCGTGTGGGGTTTGTGCTGCACGCGCGCTTGTAGGATGTATTCTGTGCACGCGCTCGTGGGGTTCATAATGTACACACGCTTGTACACGCTTGTAGGATTTATACTGTACACAGGCTTGTAGGATCATCCTGCACACGTGCTTGTAGGATTTATTCTGCACACGCGCTCGTAGGATTCGTACGGTACACGTTCGTAGGATTTGAACTGTACACACGCTTGTAGGAATTATACTGTACACATGCTTGCAGGTTTTATACTGTACACACGCTCGTAGGATTTGTTCAGTAGGATATATACTGTACGCTCGATACATACTGTGCACTCACTTGTAGGATTTATACACGCTCGTAGGATCCATGCTGTACGTAGGATCTATACAGTACATGCGCTCGTAGGATTTATACAGTACACGCGCTCGTAGGATTTGTGCTGTACACGGGCTCGTAGGATCTGTGCTGCACACTCGCTCGTAGGAATTATACTGTGCAGGCTCGTACGGTTGTATTGTACATGTGCTCATGAGAACCATGCTGTTCATGTGCTCGTGGCATACGTCATGTGCATGCGGTGCTTGTGCGGCTCTTGCGCTTGTAGCGTTTGTTCCGCGCGTGTGCTCGTACAGCGCATGTAGTGTTGTTCTGTGCATGGGTACGTGGTCATAGAATTACTGCATGCGTGTATTGGTTATCGGTTGTCATTGGCCATACGCACATGCAGTTTGGTTGTGCATTTGCGCATATAGTTGGCCTGAGTATAGGTTCATCACGTTTGTTGGTTGAGTCACTCATAGCTGTTAGACGGCACAGTTCTATACATATGCACATAGTTGTTCCGTACATATCTGTGTATAGTGGGGCCGGGCTTACGTATATAGTTTGTTCTGGGCGTTCGTGTACACACATTTAGTTCATTCGGTTTATACGCTCAGGGTTTCTGTGCATACACTCATATAGTCTGTCCTGTGCATATGTTCATCCAGTTGGTTTGGACAGTTGCCCAGTTTATTAGAGGCCATATAGTTTTGTGCATACGCTCATATAACTTGTTCTGGGTGTTCACTTAAGCAGTTCGTTCTGTGCATGTAGTTCGCTTATGCATACAGGTCATTCGGTGGACACGTGCAGTGGTTCGGCCATGCGTCCGTATGGTTCGTTCTCTGCACACGCGCATACAATTTGATCGGTGCATACGCTCACATAATTGTTAGGTGCTCACATAGTGTGTTCCATACATACCAACATATAGTTTGTTCCCTGCATGTTCACATAGTTCGTTTGTGCATATGCCCGTATAGCTTGTTCTTTGCGGTCATAGACTCATGCTGTACATACGCGCACACAGTTCGTTCTCGGCATGCTCACTTAGTTCTATGCATGTGCGCATAGTGGTTTCGGCATACGCTTACTTAGTTAGCCCATGCAGACACACTCATAGTTTGTTCTGGCATACGTTCACTCAGTTAGTCCTGTGCATACCCGCAAATAGTTTGTTCTGTGCTTACGCTTATGTAGTTGCCAAGCGCACTCGCTCATAAAGTCTTGTGCATTCACTTACTTAGTCTGTTCCGTGGACTTGCTCTGGTAATCGGTTAAGTTGTTAAATGTTTCTGCTAGTAGTTATTATGTACATATTTGATTGGTGCATACACTCGCTCGTGTAGTTCATTCCAGCTCGCGTTCTTATAGTTTGTGCGGCACAGGCTCTCATATAGTTTGGTCGGTGTATACGGTCTAGGTGTCTGGTTTGGACATGTGGTCTGGGTATTATTGATCAACACATGGTCTGGTTGGTTTGCCGGGCCCACGTTCAGTGTCATGTGCAGCATATGTGCCAAGGAGTTATGCTTGGTATACGCTTACGGTGTTCATACTCGGTACATGTTCATATACATTCAGCACATACGTTACTTTGGTTGAGGTTTTCAATTGCGGATTGACCAGTCACGTCTACAGGTCGGTCCAGTTACAACCTGTCACGGCTTCAGGTTGGCGACAGTGTCATCACATACGTTGTGCTTAGGTAGCAGTTGGTTCAGGCTACAGGTATAGCTTGGCGGTGATACTTTTAGTTTCATAGTTAATTGCGTTTTCAGACCTGTCACGTCTACAGGTCGGTTCAGTTACTACTCGACGCGGCTTCGGGTTGACGACAATGTTATGTGTTTTCACAAGTTCATTTAGCATCGGGGGCCACGTATATACGTCAATCATGGTTACGATCTGTCGCGGCTTGGTGGTGATACTTTGTTTCATAGTTAATTGAGTTTTCAGACCTGCCACGTCTACAGGTCGGTTCAGTTACTACTCGACACGGCTTCGGGTTGACGACAATCTTATGTGTTCTCACAAGGTCATTTAGCATCGGGGTCATGCAAATAGCTTGATTTCAGTTGGAGTTTGGGCTGTCTTAGCTTCAGGTTGATCATTATTTTGGTTATACATTGGTTGAGTGTCATGATCAGGCTTGCCGCATGAGTGGTGTCATCACCTGTCACGTCCACAGGTCGGTTACAGTCACAACCTTACACGGTTTTAGGTTGACGACTAGGTAGTTATGTTTTCTGTACATATGCACTTGGGATTAAGCATACGGTCAGGGTTTGGTTGTAACATGTACTCGGAGGAGCTTACACACACACTTTACTTTCCTACTTGGTTTTATTGGGTTTTTGCCACTCTTCTCTTCATCAAGCACGATTAAGTCATACCTAGCGGTGGTTCAGCTCCACATCTCATTGGCACATTCCGACTTGGCCTCCTTGTTTCATTCGATACAATTAAAGCGGCGCTGAAAGGTGCGCTAAGGATCCAAGCCTTCTTCCCGTCAGCCTTTGTCGGCCGACTCGTTCAGACAGTTAGTAGATGTTGTAGACAGGACCCCCGTTCAGCTACAAAGATAGTCTGTGTTGGAAAGCAGCTTTATCTCTGGGTTACTATGGCTTCCTCAGACCTGGTGAGTTCTCTAGTAAAACGTAAAATGATATTTGTTGGAGACTGAGCCAACTGATATGGAATTCCAATCACTATTAGCTTGAGTTGAGCGCTACTAAAACATCGTTACCCGGGCAAGGCGTTACCATCTGCTGCTTTTCCACATTTCATTTCATAGGTAGGGCCTGGTTCGTCTGCTACGTGACCTGTTGTTCACACGCCAGGGAGCCAGAAGGTCGCAGCCGTTATTATTATTCTGAGGTTTTGCTCTCACCACTCCGCAATTCGTTAAAGTACGCATTTTAGTGATAGGCTTTGGGGGGTGACTCAACTGTGATATCTGGACACCCCCTTCGCATCGGTGCCACCTCATCAGCGTCACGTCAGGGGATGCCAGCCCGTGTGATTCGTAATTTGAGTCGCTGAATTCTACCTCATACATGCGCCCATCCCCTATCCAAAGTCTGGAAGGTCCCAGGCTTTCCAGTTTCTGGTTTTGTAATGTTGTCTTATTTCATAAAGCGTTTTTGTTTCAAATATTGAAGTTTTGCCCTCTATTTTATTCAGGTGTACCTAAACGCGGCAGTATATGGCACAACTCAGACTGCCTGTTAGTTTGTATATCAGTGGTTAGGCTGTTAGGTAGGTACGCTACGCATTTGAGCCACCGATCACAAGTGTGAAGGCTAACGCAGTTAGCCTGTATTTGTGAGAGGGGGCGGGGTTAATCACTATAAGAACCCGCGGTGCCCCTAGCACAGTACGCCGCGGGTTCTTCACGTCCCACCCAACCCCCCCTCTTTAAAAAAAATTAATTTAATCTCTTAGGAGTCTTTTCTATCAAGGTATGCCCTCTATTTTATTCAGGTGTACCTACACGCGGCAGTATATGGCACAACTCAGACTGCCTGTTAGTTTGTATATCAGTGGTTAGGCTGTTAGGTAGGTACGCTACGCATTTGAGCCACCGATCACAAATATCACCTATCACTGATATCACATATATCACCTATCACTGATATCACATGTATCACATATATATCACCTATCACTGATATCACATATATCACATATATCACCTATCACTGATATCACATATATCACCTATCACTAATATCACTTGTATGACATATATCACCTATCACTGATATCACATATATCACCTATCACTGATATCACATGTATCACATATATATCACCTATCACTGATATCACATGTATCACATATATCACCTATCACTGATATCACATATATCACCTATCACTGATATCACATGTATGACATATATCCCCTATCACTGATATCACATGTATCACATATATCACCTATCACTGATATCACATGTATCACATATATCACCTATCACTGATATCACTTTTATCACATATATCACCTATCACTGATATCACTTGTATCACATATATCACCTATCACTGATATCACATGTATCACATATATCACATATCACTGATATCACATGTATCACATATATCACCTATCACTGATATCACATGTATCACATATATCACCAATCACTGATATCACTTGTATCACATGCATCACCTATCACTGATATCACATATATCACCTATCACTGATATCACATGTATCACATATAATCACTGATATCACATGTATCACATATATCACCTATCACTGATATCACTTGTATCACATATATCACTGATATCACTTGTATCATATATATCACTGATATCACATGTATCACATATATCACTGATATCTCTTGTATCATATATATCACTGATATCACATGTATCACATATATCACTGATATCACATGTATCACATATATCACCTATCACTGATATCACATGTATCACAAATATCACCTATCACTGATATCACATGTATCACATATATCACCTATCAATGATATCACATATATCACCTATCACTGATATCACATACATCACATATATCACTGATATCACACATATCACCTATCACTGATATCACATATTTCACCTATCACTGATATCACATGTATCACATATATCACCTATCACTGATATCACATATATCACCTATCACTGATATCACTTGTATCCCATATATCACCTATCACTGATATCACATGTATCACCTAGTATCACTGATATCACATGTATCACCTAGTATCACTGATATCACATATATCACTTGTATCATATTTATCACCTATCACTTGTATCACATATATCACCTATCGCTGATATCACATGTATCACATATATCACTGATATCATTTGTATCATATATATCACTGATATCACATGTATCACATGTATCATATTTATCACCTATCACTGATATCACTTGTATCACAAATATCACCTATCGCTGATATCACATGTATCACATATATCACTGATATCATTTGTATCATATATATCACTGATATCACATATATCACTTGTATCATATTTATCACCTATCACTTGTATCACATATATCACCTATCACTGATATCACATGTATCACATATATCACTGATATCACTTGTATCACATATATCACTGATATCACGTGTATCACATATATCACCCATCAGTGATATCACACTTATCACCTCAGTTGTATCAGATATATCACCTATCACTGATATCACTTGTATAACATATATCACCTATCACTGATATCACATGTATCAAATATATCACCTATCACTGATATTACATATATCACCTATCACTGATATCACATGTATCACATCTATCACCTATCACTGATATCACATGTATCACATAAATCACCTATCACTGATATCACTTGTATCACATATATCACTGATATCACATATATCACCTATCACTGATATCACATATTTCACCTATAACTGATATCACATATTTCACCTATCACTGATATCACATGTATCACATATATCACCTATCACTGATATCACATGTATCACATATATCACCTATCACTGATATCACATGTATCACATATATCACCTATCACTGATATCACATGTATCACATATATCACCTATCACTGATATCACATGTATCACATATATCACCTATCACTGATATCACATGTATCACATATATCACCTATCACTTGTATCACATGTATCACATATATCACCTATCACTGATATCACATATATCACCTATCACTGATATCACATATTTCACCTATCACTGTTATCACATGTATCACATATATCACCTATCACTGGTATCACATGTATCACATATATCACCTATCACTGATATCACATGTATCACTGGTATCACATGTATCACATATATCACCTATCACTGATATCACATGTAACACATATATCACCTATCACTGATATCACATATATCACCTATCACTGATATGACTTGTATCACATATATCACCTATCACATGTATCACATGTATCAAATATATCACCTATCACTGATATCACATATATCACCTATCACTGATATCACATACATCAAATATATCACCTATCACTGATATCACTTGTATCACATATATCCCTGATATCACATATATCACCTATCACTGATATCACATATTTCACCTATCACTGATATCACATGTATCACATAGATCACTTATCACTGATATCACATGTATCACATATATCACCTATCACTGATATCACATGTATCACATATATCACCTATCACTTGTATCACATGTATCACATATATCACCTATCACTGATATCACATAATATCACCTATCACTGATATCACTTGTATCACATATATTACCTATCACTGATATCACATGTATCACATATATCACCTATCACTGATATCACATGTATCACATATATCACCTATCACTGATATCACATATATCACCTATCACTGATATCACTTGTATCACATATATCACCAATCACTGATATCACTTGTATCACATGTATCACCTATCACTGATATCACATGTATCACATATATCACCTATCACTGATATCACATGTATCACATATAATCACTGATATCACTTGTATCATATATATCACTGATATCACATGTATCACATATATCACCTATCACTGATATCACTTGTATCACATATATCACTGATATCACTTGTATCATATATATCACTGATATCACATGTATCACATATATCACTGATATCACTTGTATCATATATATATCACTGATATCACATGTATCACATATATCACTGATATCACATGTATCACATATATCACCTATCACTGATATCACATGTATCACAAATATCACCTATCACTGATATCACATGTATCACATATATCACCTATCACTGATATCACATGTATCACATATATCACCTATCACTGATATCACACATATCACCTATCACTGATATCACATACATCACATATATCACTGATATCACATATATCACCTGTCACTGATATCACATATTTCACCTATCACTGATATCACATGTATCACATATATCACCTATCACTGATATCACATGTATCACATATATCACCTATCACTGATATCACATATATCACATATATCACCTATCACTCGTATCACATGTATCACATATATCACCTATCACTGATATCACATATATCACCTATCACTGATATCACTTGTATCCCATATATCACCTATCACTGATATCACATGTATCACCTAGTATCACTGATATCACATATATCACTGATATCACATGTATCACCTAGTATCACTGATATCACATATATCACTTGTATCATATTTATCACCTATCACTGATATCACATGTATCACATATATCACTGATATCACTTGTATCATATATATCACTGATATCACATGTATCACATGTATGATATATATCACCTATCACTGATATCACTTGTATCACAAATATCACCTATCACTGATATCACATGTATCACATATATCACTGATATCACTTGTATCATATATATCACTGATATCACATGTATCTCATATATCACTGATATCACATGTATCACATATATCACCTACCACTGATATCACTTGTATCACATATATCACTGATATCACATGTATCACATATATCACCCATCACTGATATCACACTTATCACCTCAGTTGTATCAGATATATCACCTATCACTGATATCACTTGTATAACATATATCACCTATCACTGATATCACATATATCACATATATCACCTATCACTGATATCACATGTATCAAATATATCACCTATCACTGATATCACATGTATCACATATATCACCTATCACTGATATCACATACATCACATAAATCACCTATCACTGATATCACTTGTATCACATATATCACTGATATCACATATATCACGTATCACTGATATCACATATTTCACCTATCACTGATATCACATGTATCACACATATCACCTATCACTGATATCACATGTATCACATATATCACCTATCACTGATATCACATATATCACATATATCACCTATCACTGATATCACATATATCACCTATCACTGATATCACATATATCACATATATCACCTATCACTGATATCACATATATCACATATATCACCTATCACTGATATCACATGTATCACATATATCACCTATCACTGATATCACTTGTATCACATATATAACCAATCACTGATATCACATATATCACCTATCACTGATATCACATATATCACCTATATCACCTATCACATGTATCACATATATCACCTATCACTGATATCACATGTATCACATATATCACCTATCACTGATATCACATGTATCACATATATCACCTATCACTGATATCACATGTATCACATATATCACCTATCACTGATATCACATGTATCACATATATCACCTATCACTGGTATCACTGATATCACATATATCACCTATCACTGATATCACTTATACCACATATATCACATATATCACCTATCACTGATATCACATGTATCACATATATCACCTATCACATGTATCACATATATCACCTATCACTGATATCACATATATCACATATCACTTATATCACTTGTATCACATATATAACCAATCACTGATATCACATATATCACCTATCACTGATATCACATGTATCACATATATCACCTATCACTGATATCACATATATCACCTATCACTGATATCACATGTATCACATATATCACCTATCACTGATATCACATGTATCACATATATACCTATCACTGATATCACTTATACCACATATATACCTATCACTGATATCACATGTATCACATATATCACATATCACTGTTTTGATGGGACTTCTTGATCGCTTTTTATACATTTTTTTAGGGTACACAAAGTGACCAAATATATGTAATTTTGGACTTTGGTATTTTACGTAAACGCCATTGACCGCGCGGTTTAATTATCATTTAATTTTTATAGTTTGGACGCAGCGATACCACATATGTTCATTTTTATTATGTTTACATATTTTTTATATTGAATTTGGGAAAAGGGGGGTGATTTAAACTTTTAATAAGGAAGGGGTTAATGTGTGTGTTTTTTTTTTATAAACATTATTTTTTAAACTCTATTAGTCCCTTTGGGGACTTTAGGGAAGAATCATTAGATTCCTCCTACAGATCCATAGATCTCCACTGATCCGTGTGCTCTGCGCTCGTTTGGTGCAGCCTAGTCCAGACACTCAATCACATAAAGAGCCGCGAACCTGGAAGGAAGCAGAGGTAAGTCCTCCGGCTACCTCCACAGAGGATCACCCTCCTGCGATTGGGGCGATCCACCTCACTGCTCCACCAAGGAAGGTTTTAAGGTCCCAGACGCCGCTGTCAATCAAAAGGGTTAATAGCAGGCTGCGGCAATCGAGTCAGGAGCCCTCGCCATACACTGGTTGACGGCAAAAATGGGAATTCAAGTAGAGAAACAGAGCTGGTCGCACATCCACAACATGATCTAAGGCTTCTCAGCAACATTTATTAGACTAACAGGTCGTTATTGCACTTTACGATCATGAAGTGCAGCCGCTAGTCACATCACGGCCTCCTGTAAGTCCCTAATGTCCCTACCATAAAATGGCGCAGCACCGAGCAGCGACCACCACTGCCCCAACACCAGTGCACTTGCACCAGTCCCTGGGCCGCACCCCCCACAGACACGGCACCGCGGCAGCAATGGAGGCCGCACAGCACCGCACCAGTGCTGCTGGGAGTTGTAGTTTTGCAACATCTGGAGGTCTGCAGGTTGAAGACCGGCGGTATAGGAAGTTATACTCACCTGTCCCTGCCGCTCCGGACCGTCACCGCTCGTCACCGCTGCCCTGGATGTCGCTTTCCATCGCTGTCGCCGCGTCCCTGGGGTGTCCCCGACGCTCCGGCAAGGCCTCTGCTTCCCCGGCATCTTCGCTCTCCATCGCCGGCATCACGCCGCTACGCACATCGCTCCTATTGGATGACGGGACGGCATGCGCAGCGACGTGATGATGACGATGGTGAGCGACGCTGCAGAGGATCCCGAAGAGGACGCTCCGGAGCCCCGAGGACAGGTAAGTGATCGTCAGCGGACCACACGGGGCACCGGAAACGGCTATCCGGGGGAAGTTGAAGCAGTCTGCGCTGCAGGATAGCCGTTTATGCGATGGCCTCGACATACAAAAGCATCGTATGTTGAAATGATCGTATGTCAGGGCCATCGTAGGTCGGGGGGGTCACTGTATATAAATATACATGGTATGTCGGGGCCATCGTAGGTCACTGTATATATATATATATGGTAGGTTGCGGCCATCGTAGGTCGGGGGTCACTGTATATATATGGTATGTCGGGGCCATCGTAGGTCGGGGGGTCACTGTATATATATGGTATGTCGGGGCCATCGTAGGTCGGGGGTCACTGTGTATATATGGTATGTCGGGGCCATTGTAGGTCGGGGGGTCACTGTATATATATTTACATGGTATGTCGGGGCCATCGTAGGTCGGGAGTCACTGTATATATATATATATGGTAGGTTGCGGCAATCGTAGGTCGGGGGGTCACTGTATATATATATGGTATGTCGGGGCCATCGTAGGTCGGGGGGTCACTGTATATATATGCTATGTCGGGGCCATCGTAGGTCGGGGGGGGTCACTGTATATAAATATATATATATATATATATATATATATATATACATGGTATGTCGGGGCCATCGTAGATCGGGGGGTCACTGTATATAAATATATATATATATATATATATATATATATATATATATATACATGGTATGTCGGGGCCACAAAACCATGCGTTACCCAAGTTCAAACTACTGAATCCTGTGTGACTGCTACAAATCCAATTCTTCTAAAAATAGTAGCACAGTGGCGAGCACCAAAGCTTATTGTTCCCGGAGTCCCAGCAAACCTGTGAGGAACCTGTATCCCGGTTCTCTCTCGCAAAGACTGTTGTGTTCCATGCCGTTGCATAAAATATGCACCAAAGTTACTTCAAGTTTGCTTCATAAAATCTGCTGTGGACATTCCGTTATTTCTCCCTGCCGCTTGTGGGACGGTTGCTGGTAGGATTATTGCATTGAGGAAACCTCACCCTGGCGTCACAACAATTAAGGGTTAACACCAATATCCCCTACACCAGTGGTGGGCAACCTTTTTTTTCAACTGAGCCAAATCTCGCCAAAACCACGATTGAAATTTATTTTGAGAGCCACATTTTTAAAAACGAAAATACATAGGATGGTACACTGTTTCAATAAGTTTTTATTATATGTGGGGGCACATGACAGGGGGGAGGGGTCCTGTCATTTGCCCCACATATAATGCCCCCCTGCCATGTGCCCCTCATATATAATGCCCCATGTCATGTGCCCCTCACAATATAATGCCCCCCTGACATGTGCCCCTCACTTATAATGCCCCCTGTCATGTGCCCCTCACAATATAATGCCCCCCTGACATGTGCCCCTCACTTATAATGCCCCCTGACATGTGCCCCTCACAATATAATGCCCCCCTGACATGTGCCACTCACTTATAATGCCCCCTGACATGTGCCCCTTATATATAATACCCCATGTCATGTGCCCCCACATATAATGCCCCCTGACATGTGCCCCTCACTTATAATGCCCCCCTGCCATGTGCCCCTCATATATAATACCCCATGTCATGTGCCCCTCACAATATAATGCCCCCCTGCCATGTGCCCCTCATATATAATACCCCATGTCATGTGCCCCTCACAATATAATACCCCATGTCATGTGCCCCTCACAATATAATGCCCCCTGACATGTGCCCCTCACAATATAATGCCCCCTGACATGTGCCCCTCACAATATAATGCCCCCCTGACATGTGCCCCTCACTTATAATGCCCCCTGTCATGTGCCCCTCACATATACCGTATATGCCGGCGTATAAGACGACCCCCAACTTTCACAGTTAAAATATAGAGTTTGGGATATACTCGCAGTATAAGACTACCCCTCCTACCGTGATGTACAATACCTTGTAGTCCCCCCCCCATTAGGTAGGCAGTATAGTTCCCCCCACATTAGGTAGGCAGCATGTTCCCCCACAATAGTAGACAGTTCCCCCACATTCGGTCAGCAGCTCCCCCACATTAGGTCAGCAGCTCCCCCACAATAGTAGGCAGCTCCCCCACAATAGTTGGCAGCTTCTCCCCCCCACAATATTAGTAAGTTCCCCCACAATATTAGGCAGCTCCCCCCCCACAATAGTTGGCAGTATAGTTCCCCCAAAATGGTAGGCAGCTCCCCCCCCACAATAGTTGGCAGTATAGTTCCCCCACAATGGTAGGCAGCTCCCCCCCCCACCCACAATAGTTGGCAGTATAGTTCCCCCACAATGGTAGGCAGCTCCCCCCCCCCACAATAGTTGGCAGTATAGTTCCCCCACAATAGTTGGCAGTATAGTTCCCCCACAATAGTTGGCAGTATTGTTCCCCCACAATGGTAGGCAGTATAGTTCCCCCACAATGGTAGGCAGTATAGTTCCCCCACAGTGGTAGGCAGTATAGTTCCCCCACAATGGTAGGCAGTATAGTTCCCCCACAATAGTTGGCAGTATAGTTCCCCCACAATGGTAGGCAGTATAGTTCCCCCACAATGGTAGGCAGTATAGTTCCCCCACAATGGTAGGCAGTATAGTTCCCCCACAATGGTAGGCAGTATAGTTCCCCCACAATAGTTGGCAGTATAGTTCCCCCACAATAGTTGGCAGTATAGTTCCCCCACAATAGTTGGCAGTATAGTTCCCCCACAATGGTAGGCGGTATAGTTCCCCCACAATGGTAGGCGGTATAGTTCCCCCACAATGGTAGGCGGTATAGTTCCCCCACAATGGTAGGCGGTATAGTTCCCCCACAATGGTAGGCAGTATAGTTCCCCCACAATGGTAGGCAGTATAGTTCCCCCACAATGGTAGGCAGTATAGTTCCCCCACAATGGTAGGCAGTATAGTTCCCCCACAATGGTAGGCAGTATAGTTCCCCCACAATGGTAGGCAGTATAGTTCCCCCACAATAGTTGGCAGTATAGTTCCCCCACAATGGTAGACAGTATAGTTCCCCCACAATGGTAGGCAGTATAGTTCCCCCACAATGGTAGGCAGTATAGTTCCCCCACAATGGTAGGCAGTATAGTTCCCCCACAATAGTTGGCAGTATAGTTCCCCCACAATAGTTGGCAGTATAGTTCCCCCACAATAGTTGGCAGTATAGTTCCCCCACAATGGTAGGCAGTATAGTTCCCCCACAATGGTAGGCAGTATAGTTCCCCCACAATGGTAGGCAGTATAGTTCCCCCACAATGGTAGGCAGTATAGTTCCCCCACAATGATAGGCAGTATAGTTCCCCCACAATGGTAGGCAGTATAGTTCCCCCACAATGGTAGGCAGTATAGTTCCCCCACAATGGTAGGCAGTATAGTTCCCCCACAATGGTAGGCAGTATAGTTCCCCCACAATGGTAGGCAGTATAGTTCCCCCACAATGGTAGGCAGTATAGTTCCCCCACAATAGTTGGCAGTATAGTTCCCCCACAATGGTAGGCAGTATAGTTCCCCCACAATGGTAGGCAGTATAGTTCCCCCACAATGGTAGGCAGTATAGTTCCCCCACAATGGTAGGCAGTATAGTTCCCCCACAATAGTTGGCAGTATAGTTCCCCCACAATAGTTGGCAGTATAGTTCCCCCACAATAGTTGGCAGTATAGTTCCCCCACAATGGTAGGCAGTATAGTTCCCCCACAATGGTAGGCAGTATAGTTCCCCCATAATGGTAGGCAGTATAGTTCCCCCACAATGGTAGGCAGTATAGTTCCCCCACAATGGTAGGCAGTATAGTTCCCCCACAATGGTAGGCAGTATAGTTCCCCCACAATAGTTGGCAGTATAGTTCCCCCACAATAGTTGGCAGTATAGTTCCCCCACAATAGTTGGCAGTATAGTTCCCCCACAATGGTAGGCAGTATAGTTCCCCCACAATGGTAGGCAGTATAGTTCCCCCATAATGGTAGGCAGTATAGTTCCCCCACAATGGTAGGCAGTATAGTTCCCCCACAATGGTAGGCAGTATAGTTCCCCCACAATGGTAGGCAGTATAGTTCCCCCACAATGGTAGGCAGTATAGTTCCCCCACAATAGTTGGCAGTATAGTTCTCCCACAATAGTTGGCAGTATAGTTCCCCCACAATAGTTGGCAGTATAGTTCCCCCACAATGGTAGGCAGTATAGTTCCCCCACAATGGTAGGCAGTATAGTTCCCCCACAATGGTAGACATACAGCTTCAAGCCATATAGAGTGTATGGCTGCAGGCTGTATGTCTGTACAGTATACTGCCCCCCACAGTGTTCCGGTCACCGCTCCTCCGCCCCGGGGTCACCATCTACTGCTATGGCCTATGGACCCATAGCAGTAGGTGCCGGGACCAGAGGAGCTGTGACCGGAACACTGAAGATGACGTGCCGCCGGTCACTTACCAGGCTCCAGTGGTAAGGAAGAAAAAACCCTTTTCAAAGGGCGCTGCTGTTGTCCTGGTGAGATGAAGATGAAAAGTCCGAGGCAGAAGTATTTTGCAAGATATAGCTTCTTTATTGGTGTAGAATCATAGCAAGCAGGGATACAGGCTAGATAACGCGTTTCGGGGGACAGCGCCCCCTTCTTCAGATCAGTGATAACAACTGGTGGTGCTTACATGGTATATATACACTTAAAATGGGCGCCAAACATAAGGGGGAGGGGCTACAGTAAACAGGGGCACATACTGTAAAGGCATGATAAATACATCAAAATAGACATGCAAATCATGAAAACCTATTCTGACACATAGAACAGCCTGATGGAATGGAGCTATTACAAAAACTCTAAATAAAATCATTGGTGAACAGTAGGTAATATGCGCGCATCTGGAGCCGCTGGCCGCAGCTCCGGAGTGTGCGGCGGAAGTGGCCGTTGCTACAGACGCGTATCCATGCAGTCTGTCGGAAGCGTCCGGCCAGAGAGCGCTGCCCGGGAGACGCACGACGCGCAGAGGCGCAGCGCGTCACGGGCAGCGCTCAGGAGGCCGGCTCACCCGTGATGACAGGCACTGAAGTCCCTCGCTGGAACCCACAGGAGGGAAAATGTCAGGATGATAGTATATGATGAATAGGCAGTGGTAGTTAAACTTTTTTCAAAAAAGTTGACAGCAATAGCTATTTAGATTTTGGCAGCGGACATTTCAAGAAATGGCTGTGCAACGTACCCTTCAGACAATTTAAGAGAATCAGAAGGAACTGCACGAGTGAGAGAGACTTTGTGTCACAGAGCAAAATACTCAAATCTAGATTTAGGGCTAAAGGGTATCCCCACTCTCTCGTGCAGTCCTCCTTCATCCGGGCACAAACTCTTACTCAGAAGGACTGCCTTCTCCCTAAACCTAAGGCCGACACCAAGATAGGCGATAGGTCACTTAATTTCATCACCACTTTTAGCCGGGAACACACAAAAATCAGGAACATTCTGAGTTCCCATTGGCCCATCCTTCTTAAGGATCAACACTTGGGACCATTGTTACCTACCAAACCTTCCCTTACCTTCAGAAGAGGTCGTACTATTCGGAATATAGTAGCTCCCAGCAAGTTAAAACCTCAGACAAACAAGTGCGTTAGTACCGCTTTTCTTTCCATCACAGGGTGTTTCAAGTGCGGCCTCCCCAGATGCAAATGTTGTGCCGTTATTAAACACAAATGTACCTCTTTCTCCTCCACTTCTACCAAGACTACATATCCCATCAAAACCCACATTACCTGCAGCACCAAATACGTTGTATACCTGCTACAATGCCCATGCGGACTACAATATGTGGGGCGCACAATTCGTTGCTTTAGGGAACGCATCAACAAGCATCGCAGCAACACTGCTAATGGTTTCCTGTTGCATAGCGTATCCCGCCACCTGACTGAAGCTCATGCAAAAGACTTTAACTCCATCACTGCAACTCCAATTGAACACATCAGCAGTGACCAGTCCCACAGATACAGCACCCTGAGACGCAGGGAGAACTATTGGATTCATTGTCTCCAGACTCTCTCACCCAGTGGACTGAATGAGATGATTGAGTGCAATTTGTGAGGCATCACTATTATATACATTATATTTATAGATTTTTTTATGCATTTTTCTTAATAATAATATTTTTATTCTCATTTTTATCTCTATTTCTAATTTATCTCACTTTATTTTCTGTCTCTGCCCATTGCCCCATCTCTCTCTCCCTCCCCCCTTCCCACCCCCCCCCCCCCACAATATACATTCATAATTAGTTTGGTTTCCCCCCCCCCCCTTTTTTTTAGTGTCATATCCCGCTGTTACATTTGCCATATATATTTTAATTTTAATTTTAATTTTTTTTTTTTTATATATATATTTTTTTTTATTATTATTTTTATTTATTATTATTATTATTATTTTTTATATTTTTTTTATTTTTATTTTTATATTTATATTTATTATTATTATTTTTATTTTTATTTTTATTATTTATTTTTATTTTTATTTTTAATTTTATTTTTATTTTCATTTTCATTTTTATTTCCTATTGTATTTTTATTTCTAATTCTATTTGTATTTCTATTTGTATTTTTATTTATTTTTCATTATTATTTCTACCATCATAGATCGTTTTTCTGTTTCTGCCCATAGTTTCCCCCCCCCTTATTACTTTCCCTCCACCCCTTAAGCCCCCCCCCCCCCCATTTTTCTCATTGCCACATCACTGGCTCTAGTTCAAGATGTCCATATTCAGTGACACTTTTATTGACGTCCATACACATTAACTACCACTGCCTATTCATCATATACTATCATCCTGACATTTTCCCTCCTGTGGGTTCCAGCGAGGGACTTCAGTGCCTGTCATCACGGGTGAGCCGGCCTCCTGAGCGCTGCCCGTGACGCGCTGCGCCTCTGCGCGTCGTGCGTCTCCCGGGCAGTGCTCTCTGGCCGGACGCTTCCGATAGACTGCATGGATACGCGTCTGTAGCAACGGCCACTTCCGCCGCACACTCCGGAGCTGCGGCCAGCGGCTCCAGATGCGCGCATATTACCTACTGTTCACCAATGATTTTATTTAGAGTTTTTGTAATAGCTCCATTCCATCAGGCTGTTCTATGTGTCAGAATAGGTTTTCATGATTTGCATGTCTATTTTGATGTATTTATCATGCCTTTACAGTATGTGCCCCTGTTTACTGTAGCCCCTCCCCCTTATGTTTGGCGCCCATTTTAAGTGTATATATACCATGTAAGCACCACCAGTTGTTATCACTGATCTGAAGAAGGGGGCGCTGTCCCCCGAAACGCGTTATCTAGCCTGTATCCCTGCTTGCTATGATTCTACACCAATAAAGAAGCTATATCTTGCAAAATACTTCTGCCTCGGACTTTTCATCTTCATCTCACCAGGACAACAGCAGCGCCCTTTGAAAAGGGTTTTTTCTTCCTTACCACTGCATATCTATCCAGGACTGGCTAGTCCTGTCCTGTACCCTGGGCTTAGCAGCTGCATCCGGTGGACTATTATCCATACCACTAACCCCACTGTGGGTCTACATGCGAGTTTTTTGCTCGCTCAAGGTGAGCACCCATTATCTACTCTTCGACTAACCCCTCCCACCTGTCATCAATGGTATCACACTAGGCGCCTTTCCGTTGGTCTTTCCTTCTTTTGCTCTTTTCAGACTTACCAGGCTCCGGCCGGCGCGCGTCTTCCTCCGGTCCTCCTGGTACTCCTGCGCCTCTATGGTTGTACGCACGGGACGTCACTGTGTACAACCATAGAGAGGCGGAGGATCGCAGGAGGACCGGAGGAGGACGCGCGGCGGGCGGGGAATGGTTAGTGACCCGTGGACATCCTTATGTCCCGAAAAGATTTTTCGGGACACAGGGATGTCCGGCATAGGAATACCTATGATTATCTGCCCGGGCCGGCTCCTGTGTGCGGCTGCAGGCGGGGGCCGGCCAGAGCAGGTAAAAACTAATACTGTATACTAAAAACCAGGGGGCCTCCAGCTGTTGTGAAACTACAACTCCCAGCATCCCCGGACAGCCTTTGCCAGTCCGGGCATGCTGGGAGTTGTAGTTTCACAACAGTTGGAGGCCCCCTGGTTTTTAGTATACAGCAGTGGTCGGCACTATGCGGCCGCTGCTGCTCTGTATACAAGGGCCTGATACTAGTATGAGGCCCTTGGATGTTACCAGTGTTCATGGGCGGCCGCCGCGCCCCGACCGCACTGCAAGAGACGCATTAAAGTGTGTGAAGAGCCGCAGCTTGCCGACCACTACCCTACACTATCACCGCAACACCCCAGACACCATTACCCTCCCGGGTACCACATTACCTTGTGCTCCCAGGTGGCCATGACGTGACTAGCGGCTGCACTTCATGATCATAAAGTACAATTACAACCTGTTAGTTTAATAAATGTTGCTGAGAAGCCTTAGATCATGTTGTGGATGTGCGACCAGGTCTGTTTTTTCTCTACTGGAATTCACATACAGATAAAAATACCAAAGTCCAAAATTGCGCATTTTTGGTCACTTTGTATACCGTAATTTTTTTTTATAAAAAGCGATAAAGAAGTCCCATCAAAACAAAAATGGTACTGATAAAACTACAGAGCACGGCGCAAAAAATGAGCCTCACACATCCCCGTATGCGGAAAAATAAAAAAGTTATAGGGTCAGAGGAGAACATTTTTAAACATACAAATTTTCGTGCAAACACTTATAATTAGTTATCATTTTTAACAGAAGTAAAACAAAATCAAACCTATATAAGTTGGGATCATTGTAATCGTACGACCTACAGACACTCAACATACAATGGTCGTCCCAGAACCAAGTACCAGGTTTCCATAGAGATATGTACTCAACATATGATGGTTTCAACATACAATGGTCGTCCCAGAACCAAGTACCAGGTTTCCATAGAGATATGTACTCAACATATGATGGTTTCAACATACAATGGTCGTCCCAGAACCAAATAATATCGTATGTTGAGGGACCAATGTATTACACAAATATCACTTATTCACATAAACAGTGGGGAAAACAGTATTTAGTCAGCCCCCAATTGTACTCGTTCTCCCCCTTATAAAGATGAGGCTGTAATTATCATTATAGGTTATAACCTCAACTATGAGACAGAATGAGAAAAAAATATCCATAAATTACATTGTCTGATTATTAAAGAATTTATCTACAAATTATGGTGGAAAATAAGTATTTGGTCAATAAGAAAAGTTCATCTCAATGCTTTGTTATATCCCCTTTGTTGGCAATGACAGAGGTCACATGTTTTCTGTCTTCACAAGGTTCTCACACACTGTTGGTAATGACAGAGGTCACATGTTTTCTGTCTTCACAAGGTTCTCACACACTGTTGGTAATGACAGAGGTCACATGTTTTCTGTCTTCACAAGGTTCTCACACACTGTTGGTAATGACAGAGGTCACATGATTTCTGTCTTCACAAGGTTCTCACACACTGTTGGTAATGACAGAGGTCACATGTTTTCTGTCTTCACAAGGTTCTCACACACTGTTGGTAATGACAGAGGTCACATGATTTCTGTCTTCACAAGGTTCTCACACACTGTTGGTAATGACAGAGGTCACATGTTTTCTGTCTTCACAAGGTTCTCACACACTGTTGGTAATGACAGAGGTCACATGATTTCTGTCTTCACAAGGTTTTCACACACTGTTGGTAATGACAGAGGTCACATGATTTCTGCCTTCACAAGGTTTTCACACACTGTTGGTAATGACAGAGGTCACATGATTTCTGTCTTCACAAGGTTCTCACACACTGTTGGTAATGACAGAGGTCACATGTTTTCTGTCTTCACAAGGTTCTCACACACTGTTGGTAATGACAGAGGTCACATGTTTTCTGTCTTCACAAGGTTCTCACACACTGTTGGTAAT
Organism: Hyla sarda; assembly: GCF_029499605.1. NCBI lineage: Eukaryota > Metazoa > Chordata > Amphibia > Anura > Hylidae > Hyla > Hyla sarda. The sequence goes on along the minus strand of NC_079193.1, from coordinate 559,876 downwards.
GACAGAGGTCACATGTTTTCTGTCTTCACAAGGTTCTCACACACTGTTGGTAATGACAGAGGTCACATGTTTTCTGTCTTCACAAGGTTCTCACACACTGTTGGTAATGACAGAGGTCACATGTTTTCTGTCTTCACAAGGTTCTCACACACTGTTGGTAATGACAGAGGTCACATGTTTTCTGTCTTCACAAGGTTCTCACACACTGTTGGTAATGACAGAGGTCACATGTTTTCTGTCTTCACAAGGTCCTCACACACTGTTGGTAATGACAGAGGTCACATGTTTTCTGCCTTCACAAGGTTCTCACACACTGTTGGTAATGACAGAGGTCACATGTTTTCTGTCTTCACAAGGTTCTCACACACTGTTTCTGGTATTTTGGCCCATTCCTCCATGCAGATCTCCTCTAGAGCAGTGATGTTTTGGGGCTGTCGCTGGGCAACATGGACTTTCTACTCTCTCCAAAGGTTTTCTATGGGGTTGAGATCTGGAGACTGTCTAGGCCACTCCAGGACCTTGAAATGCTTCTTATGAAGCCACTCCTTCATTGCCCGGGCGATGTGTTTGGGATCATTGCCATGCTGAAAGACCCAGCCATGTTTCATCTTCAATGCCCTTGCTGATGGAAGGAGGTTTTCACTCAACATCTCACGATAAATGGCCCCATTCATTCTTTCCTTTACACGGATCAGTCGTCCTTGTCCCTTTACCAAAAAACAGCCCCAAAGCATGATGTTTCACCCCCCCCCCCCCCCCCCCATGCTTCAAAGTAGGTATGGTGTTCTTTGGATGCAACTCTTTCTCCTCCAAACGCAAAAAGTTGAGGTTTCATCTGACCATATGACATTCTCCCAAACCTCTTCTGGATCATCCAAATGCTCTCTAGCAAACTTCAGACGGGCCCGGACATGTACTGGCTTAAGCAGGGGGACACGTCCAGCACTGCATGATTTGAGTCCCTGGTGGCGTAGTGTATTACTGATAGTAGCCTTTGTCCCCGTGTGGTTCTGGGATTTTTACTCACCGTTCTTGTGATTTTTTTTTACACCACAGGGTGAGATCTTGCGTGGAGCCCCAGATGGAGGGAGATTATCAGTGGTCTTGTATGTCTTCCATTTTCTAATCATTGCTCCCACAGTTGATTTCTTCACACCAAGCTGCTTGCCTATTGCAGATTCAGTCTTCCCAGCCTGGTGCTGGTCTACAATTTTGTTTCTGGTGTCCTTCGCCAGATCTTTGGTCTTGACCATAGCGGAGTTTGGGGTGTGACTGTTTGAGGTTGTAGACAGGTGTCTTTTATACTGATAACAAGTTCACACAGGAGCCATTAATACAGGTAACGAGTGGAGGACAGAGGAGACTCTTATAGAAGAAGTTACAGGTCTGTGAGAGGCAGAAATCTTACTTGTTTGTCGGTGACCAAATACTTATTTTACCGAGTAATTTACCAATTAATTCATTAGAAATCGAGCAATGTGATTTCCTGAATTATTTCCCTCATTCTGTCTCACATAGTTGAGGTTATAACCTATGATGAAAATTACAGCCTCTCTCGTTTTATTTAAGTGGGAGAACTTGCACAGTTGGTGGCTGACTAAATACTACCCTCCCCCCCCCCCCACTGAATATCACCGATATCAGGTATACTACACACATATCACTGATACTGCACTACTGGGAATTCTGGAAAGAAGTCTTTTGGTGGTATCTTTCTCTTCAGGTCAGTATCTGACTTCAATAAGAGGTCTTAGAACCTGACTGGGGATGGAAGCCAAGTCAAAGGGACCACCCATCAGTAGACAGCTGTTTTGGGGCTATTGCCATTTATCAGTAAAGAGCAGGGGCTGGCTGCAGAGTCATCATTCTGGGACCAAAGGGGTATTGCTCCTCTTTGTGGAGAGCGTCATAAGATGTGTGGAGACTTATAGGCCGTTCATGCACCCCTGGGAATTCTGGGAGGAAGAATGTGCTCTGTACTGATAATGGGCAATAACCCCAAAGAGCTGTCTACTGAAGGATGATTCCCCTTGTAGAGGTGTCGGGCCCGACTTACATCCCTAATCATGTTCAAAGGCTTCTTATTGGAATGGGAAAGCTCCAGGAGGTGGCATCAGAGAGCAGCCCTTATGTATCTGATACTCACCAGATATCGGAAGCCGTACACACTGGAGCCTGGGAGGCGATTTCTGGGGCCACAAACTCTGGGGACCCGTATTTGCTGTACTGGAAATCAGAGGAAATGATCTTCTGCGCTGATCCGAAGTCACAGAGTTTGATGTCATCCTGGTCGGTGTGAACCATCAGGATGTTTGACGGCTGCAGAGAGGAGACAGGGATGAGCGTCAGCTCCTGGGTACAGACCCAAATGAGGGGTGGACATGACTACTGTAAATAAAGACATTAATGAACTTGTATATAAAGACACTAATGACATTGCCCCATGCGTCAGGTCAGTGATGAATGGTATTGGGGGGCACTGGCCGCACGAGCGCATTATTTCCGGCACACACTGCAGGTCTGCTCTGAATAAAGAGAAATTCTTTACGCTTTTTTAGCGACCACAAATATCTGGAGATCAGAGCGAGATAGTGTAATTAAAAAACATCTTTAGTTCATCATTATAAGTTATGTAAATAAAAGTTACGTTTTACAATTTTCTACAGTGACGGATAAAACGTCGACTCTTGACTAGATTGTCGTACAAAGTTCTTAAAGGAGAAACAAATGTGAACTCAACAACTTCTGTCAGGATTCACTGTATTCACTGATCAACCTGAGTGCAGGAGGCAGTAATATTATAATACTACAATACTCCTGAGTAATAACCTCCTCAACTGTAATACTACAATACTCCTGAGTAATAACCTCCTCAACTGTAATACTACAATACTCCTGAGTAATAACCTCCTCAACTGTAATACTACAATACTCCTGAGTAATAACCTCCTCAACTGTAATACTACAATACTCCTGAGTAATAACCTCCTCAACTGTAATACTACAATACTCCTGAGTAATAACCTCCTCAACTGTAATACTACAATACTCCTGAGTAATAGCCTCCTCAACTGTAATACTACAATAATCCTGAGTAATAGCCTCCTCAACTGTAATACTACAATACTCCTGAGTAATAAGCTCCTCAACTGTAATACTACAATACTCCTGAGTAATAACCTCCTCAACTGTAATACTACAATACTCCTGAGTAATAACCTCCTCAACTGTAATACTACAATACTCCTGAGTAATAACCTCCTCAACTGTAATACTACAATACTCCTGAGTAATAACCTCCTCAACTGTAATACTACAATACTCCTGAGTAATAACCTCCTCAACTGTAATACTACAATACTCCTGAGTAATAGCCTCCTCAACTGTAATACTAAAATAATCCTGAGTAATAGCCTCCTCAACTGTAATACTACAATACTCCTGAGTAATAAGCTCCTCAACTGTAATACTACAATACTCCTGAGTAATAACCTCCTCAACTGTAATACTACAATACTCCTGAGTAATAACCTCCAACTGTAATACTACAATACTCCTGAGTAATAACCTCCAACTGTAATACTACAATACTCCTGAGTAATAACCTCCAACTGTAATACTACAATACTCCTGAGTAATAACCTCCTCAACTGTAATACTACAATACTCCTGAGTAATAACCTCCTCAACTGTAATACTACAATACTCCTGAGTAATAACTTCCTCAACTGTAATACTACAATACTCCTGAGTAATAGCCTCCTCAACTGTAATACTACAATAATCCTGAGTAATAGCCTCCTCAACTGTAATACTACAATACTCCTGAGTAATAAGCTCCTCAACTGTAATACTACAATACTCCTGAGTAATAACCTCCAACTGTAATACTACAATACTCCTGAGTAATAACCTCCAACTGTAATACTACAATACTCCTGAGTAATAACCTCCAACTGTAATACTACAATACTCCTGAGTAATAACCTCCTCAACTGTAATACTACAATACTCCTGAGTAATAACCTCTTCAACTGTAATACTACAATACTCCTGAGTAATAACCTCCAACTGTAATACTACAATACTCCTGAGTAATAACCTCCTCAACTGTAATACTACAATACTCCTGAGTAATAACCTCCAACTGTAATACTACAATACTCCTGAGTAATAACCTCCAACTGTAATACTACAATACTCCTGAGTAATAACCTCCTCAACTGTAATACTCCACTACTCCTGAGTAATAACCTCTTCAACTGTAATACTACAATACTCCTGAGTAATAACCTCCAACTGTAATACTACAATACTCCTGAGTAATAACCTCCTCAACTGTAATACTACAATACTCCTGAGTAATAACCTCCAACTGTAATACTACAATACTCCTGAGTAATAACCTCCAACTGTAATACTACAATACTCCTGAGTAATAACCTCCTCAACTGTAATATTACAATACTCCTGAGTAATAAACTCCAACAGTAATACTACAAAGCTCCTGAGTAATAACCTCCTCAACTGTAATACTACAATACTCCTGAGTAATAACCTCCTCAACTGTAATACTACAATACTCCTGAGTAATAACCTCCTCAACTGTAATACTACAATACTCCTGAGTAATAACCTCCTAAACTTTAATACTACAATACTCCTGAGTAATAACCTCCTCAACTGTAATACTACAATACTCCTGAGTAATAACCTCCTCAACTGTAATACTACAATACTCCTGAGTAATAACCTCCTCAACTGTAATACTACAATACTCCTGAGTAATAACCTCCTCAACTGTAATACTACAATACTCCTGAGTAATAACCTCCAACTGTAATACTACAATACTACTGAGTAATAGCCTCCTCAACTGTAATACTACAATACTCCTGAGTAATAACCTCCTCAACTGTAATACTACAATACTCCTGAGTAATAACCTCCTCAACTGTAATACTACAATACTTCTGAGTAATAACCTCCAACTGTAATACTACAATACTCCTGAGTAATAACCTCCAACTGTAATACTACAATACTCCTGAGTAATAACCTCCTCAACTGTAATACTACAATACTCCTGAGTAATAAACTCCAACTGTAATACTACAAAACTCCTGAGTAATAACCTCCTCAACTGTAACACTACAATACTCCTGAGTAATAACCTCCTCAACTGTAATACTACAATACTCCTGAGTAATAACCTCCAACTGTAATACTACAATACTCCTGAGTAATAACCTCCTCAACTGTAATACTACAATACTCCTGAGTAATAACCTCCTAAACTGTAATACTACAATACACCTGAGTAATAACCTCCTCAACTGTAATACTACAATACTCCTGAGTAATAACCTCCTCAACTGTAATACTACAATACTCCTGAGTAATAACCTCCTCAACTGTAATACTACAATACTCCTGAGTAATAGCCTCCTCAACTGTAATACTACAATACTCCTGAGCAATAACCTCCTCAACTGTAATACCACAATACTCCTGAGTAATAACCTCCTCAACTGTAATATTACAATACTCCTGAGTAATAACCTCCTCAACTGTAATACTACAATACTCCTGAGTAATAACCTCCTCAACTGTAATACTACAATACTCCTGAGTAATAACCTCCTCAACTGTAATATTACAATACTCCTGAGTAATAACCTCCTCAACTGTAATACTACAGTACTCCTGAGTAATAGCCTCCTCAACTGTAATACTACAATACTCCTGAGTAATAACCTCCAACTGTAATACTACAATACTCCTGAGTAATAACCTCCTCAACTGTAATACTACAATACTACTGAGTAATAACCTCCAACTGTAATACTACAATACTCCTGAGTAATAACCTCCTCAACTGTAATACTACAATACTCCTGAGTAATAACCTCCTCAACTGTAATACTACAATACTCCTGAGTAATAACCTCCTCAACTGTAATACTACAATACTCCTGAGTAATAACCTCCTCAACTGTAATACTAAAATACTCCTGAGTAATAACCTCCTCAACTGTAATACTACAATACTCCTGAGTAATAACCTCCTCAACTGTAATACTACAATACTCCTGAGTAATAACCTCCTCAACTGTAATATTACAATACTCCTGAGTAATAACCTCCTCAACTGTAATACTACAGTACTCCTGAGTTATAGCCTCCTCAACTGTAATACTACAATACTCCTGAGTAATAACCTCCAACTGTAATACTACAATACTCCTGAGTAATAACCTCCTCAACTGTAATACTACAATACTCCTGAGTAATAACCTCCCAAACTGTAATACTACAATACTCCTGAGTAATAACCTCCTCAACTGTAATACTACAATACTCCTGAGTAATAACCTCCAACTGTAATACTACAATACTCCTGAGTAATAACCTCCAACTGTAATACTACAATAGTCCTGAGTAATAAACTCCAACTGTAATACTACAATATTCCTGAGAACTAACCCCCTCAACTGTAATACTACAATATACCTGAGTAATAACCTTCGCAACTGTACTGTAATACTCCAATACTCCTGAGTAATAACCTCCAACTGTAATGCTACAATACTCTTAGTAATAACCTCCTCAACTGTACTACTACAATACTCCTGAATAATAAACTCCTCAACTGTAATACTACAATACTCCTGAGTAATAACCTCCAACTGTAATACTACAATACTCCTGAGTAATAACCTCCTCAACTGTAATACTACAATACTCCTGAGTAATAACCTCCTCAACTGTAATACTACAATACTCCTGAGTAATATCCTACTCAACTGTAATACTACAATACTCCTGAGTAATAACCTCCTCAACTGTAATACTACAATACTCCTGAGTAATAACCTCCTCAACTGTAATACTACAATACTCCTGAGTAATAACCTCCTCAACTGTAATACTACAATACTCCTGAGTACTATCCTCCTCAACTGTAATACTACAATACTCCTGAGTAATAACCTCCTCAACTGTAATACTACAATATTCCTGAGTAATAACCTCCTCAACTGTAATACTACAATACTCCTGAGTAATAACCTCCTCAACTGTAATACTACAATACTCCTGAGTAATAACCTCCTCAACTGTAATACTACAATACTCCTGAGTAATAACCTCCTCAACTGTAATACTACAATATTCCTGAGTAATAACCTCCTCAACTGTAATACTACAATACTCCTGAGTAATAACCTCCTCAACTGTAATACTACAATACTCCTGAGTAATAACCTCCTCAACTGTAACACTACAATACTCCTGAGTAATAACCTCCTCAACTGTAATACTACAATACTCATGAGTAATAACCTCCTCAACTGTAATACTACAATACTCCTGAGTAATTACCTCCAACTGTAATACTACAATACTCCTGAGTAATAACTTCCTCAACTGTAATACTACAATACTCATGAGTAATAACCTCCAACTGTAATACTACAATACTCCTGAGTAATATCCTCCTCAACTGTAATACTACAATACTCCTGAGTAATAACCTCCTCAACTGTAATACTACAATACTCCTGAGTAATAACCTCCTCAACTGTAATACTACAATACTCCTGAGTAATAACCTCCTCAACTGTAATACTACAATACTCCTGAGTAATAACCTCCTCAACTGTAATACTACAATACTCCTGAGTAATAACCTCCTCAACTGTAATATTACAATACTCCTGAGTAATAACCTCCTCAACTGTAATACTACAGTACTCCTGAGTAATAGCCTCCTCAACTGTAATACTACAATACTCCTGAGTAATAACCTCCAACTGTAATACTACAATACTCCTGAGTAATAACCTCCTCAACTGTAATACTACAATACTACTGAGTAATAACCTCCAACTGTAATACTACAATACTCCTGAGTAATAACCTCCTCAACTGTAATACTACAATAATCCTGAGTAATAACCTCCTCAACTGTAATACTACAATAATCCTGAGTAATAACCTCCTCAACTGTAATACTACAATACTCCTGAGTAATAGCCTCCTCAACTGTAATACTACAATACTCCTGAGTAATAACCTCCTCAACTGTAATACTACAATACTCCTGAGTAATAACCTCCAACTGCAATACTACAATACTCCTGAGTAATATCCTCCTCAACTGTAATACTACAATACTCCTGAGTAATAGCCTCCTCAACTGTAATACTACAATACTCCTGAGTAATAACCTCCAACTGTAATACTACAATACTCCTGAGTAATAACCTCCTCAACTGTAATACTACAATACTCCTGAGTAATAACCTCCTCAACTGTAATACTACAATACTCCTGAGTAATAACTTCCTCAACTGTAATACTACAATACTCCTGAGTAATAACCTCCTCAACTGTAATACTACAATATTCCTGAGTAATAACCTCCTCAACTGTAATACTACAATACTCCTGAGTAATAACCTCCTCAACTGTAATACTACAATACTCCTGAGTAATAACCTCCTCAACTGTAACACTACAATACTCCTGAGTAATAACCTCCTCAACTGTAATACTACAATACTCATGAGTAATAACCTCCTCAACTGTAATACTACAATACTCCTGAGTAATTACCTCCAACTGTAATACTACAATACTCCTGAGTAATAACTTCCTCAACTGTAATACTACAATACTCATGAGTAATAACCTCCAACTGTAATACTACAATACTCCTGAGTAATATCCTCCTCAACTGTAATACTACAATACTCCTGAGTAATGACCTCCTCAACTGTAATACTACAATACTCCTGAGTAATAACCTCCTCAACTGTAATACTACAATACTCCTGAGTAATAACCTCCTCAACTGTAATACTACAATACTCCTGAGTAATAACCTCCTCAACTGTAATACTACAATACTCCTGAGTAATAACCTCCTCAACTGTAATACTACAATACTCCTGAGTAATAACCTCCTCAACTGTAATATTACAATTCTCCTGAGTAATAACCTCCTCAACTGTAATACTACAGTACTCCTGAGTAATAGCCTCCTCAACTGTAATACTACAATATTCCTGAGTAATAACCTCCAACTGTAATACTACAATACTCCTGAGTAATAACCTCCTCGACTGTAATACTACAATACTACTGAGTAATAACCTCCAACTGTAATACTACAATACTCCTGAGTAATAACCTCCTCAACTGTAATACTACAATACTCCTGAGTAATAACCTCCTCAACTGTAATACTACAATAATCCTGAGTAATAACCTCCTCAACTGTAATACTACAATACTCCTGAGTAATAGCCTCCTCAACTGTAATACTACAATACTCCTGAGTAATAACCTCCTCAACTGTAATACTACAATACTCCTGAGTAATAACCTCCAACTGTAATACTACAATACTCCTGAGTAATATCCTCCTCAACTGTAATACTACAATACTCCTGAGTAATAGCCTCCTCAACTGTAATACTACAATACTCCTGAGTAATAACCTCCAACTGTAATACTACAATACTCCTGAGTAATAACCTCCTCAACTGTAATACTACAATACACCTGAGTAATAACCTCCTAAACTGTAATACTACAATACTCCTGAGTAATAACCTCCTCAATTGTAATACTACAATACTCCTGAGTAATAACCTCCTCAACTGTAATACTACAATACTCCTGAGTAATAACCTTCTCAACTGTAATACTACAATACTCCTGAGTAATAACCTCCTCAACTGTAATACTACAATACTCCTGAGTAATTACCTCCAACTGTAATACTACAATACTCCTGAGTAATAACCTCCTCAACTGTAATACTACAATACTCCTGAGTAATAACCTCCAACTGTAATACTACAATACTCCTGAATAATAACCTCCTCAACTGTAATACTACAATACTACTGAGTAATAACCTCCAACTGTAATACTACAATACTCCTGAGTAATAACCTCCTCAACTGTAATACTACAATACTCCTGAGTAATATTCTCCTCAACTGTAATACTACAATACTTCTGAGTAATAACCTCCTCAACTGTAATACTACAATATTCCTGAGTAATGACCTCCTCAACTGTAATATTACAATACTCCTGAGTAATAACCTCCTCAACTGTAATACTACAATACTCCTGAGTAATAACCTCCTCAACTGTAATACTACAATACTCCTGAGTAATTACCTCCAACTGTAATACTACAATACTCCTGAGTAATAACCTCCTCAACTGTAATACTACAATACTCCTGAGTAATAACCTCCTCAACTGTAATACTACAATACTCCTGAGTAATTACCTCCAACTGTAATACTACAATACTCCTGAGTAATAACCTCCTCAACTGTAATACTACAATACTCCTGAGTAATAACCTCCTCAACTGTAATACTACAATATTCCTGAGTAATATCCTACTCAACTGTAATACTACAATACTCATGAGTAATAACCTCCTCAACTGTAATACTACAATACTCCTGAGTAATAACCTCCTCAACTGTAATACTACAATACTCCTGAGTAATAACCTCCTCAACTGTAATACTACAATACTCCTGAGTAATAACCTCCTCAACTGTAATACTACAATACTCCTGAGTAATAACCTCCTCAACTGTAATACTACAATACTCCTGAGTAATAACCTCCTCAACTGTAATACTACAATACTCCTGAGTAATTACCTCCAACTGTAATACTACAATACTCCTGAGTAATAACTTCCTCAACTGTAATACTACAATACTCCTGAGTAATAACCTCCAACTGTAATACTACAATACTCATGAGTAATAACCTCCTCAACTGTAATACTACAATACTCCTGAGTAATAACCTCCTCAACTGTAATACTACAATACTCCTGAGTAATAACCCCCTCAACTGTACTGTAATACACCAATACTACTGAGTAATAACCCCCTCAACTGTACGGTAATACTCCAATATTCCTGAGTAATAACCCCCTCAACTGTACTGTAATACTTCAATACTCCTGAGTGATATCACCCTCAACTGTAATGCTACAATACTCCTGAGTAATATCCTCCTCAACTGTAATACTACAATACTCCTGAGTAATTACCTCCAACTGTAATACTACAATACTCCTGAGTAATAACTTCCTCAACTGTAATACTACAATACTCCTGAGTAATAACCTCCAACTGTAATGCTACAATACTCCTGAGTAATATCCTCCTCAACTGTAATACTACAATACTCCTGAGAAATAACCTCAACTGTAATACTACAATACTCCTGAGTAATAACCTCCTCAACTGTAATACTACAATACTCCTGAGTAATAACCTCCACAACTGTAATACTACAATACTCCTGAGTAATATCCTCCTCAACTGTAATACTACAATACTCCTGAGTAATAACCTCCAACTGTAATACTACAATACTACTGAGTAATAACCTCCAACTGTAATACTACAATACTCATGAGTAATAACCTCCTCAACTGTAATACTACAATACTCCTGAGTAATAACCTCCTCAACTGTAATACTACAATACTCCTGAGTAATAACCTCCTCAACTGTAATACTACAATACTCCTGAGTAATAACCCCCTCAACTGTACTGTAATACACCAATACTACTGAGTAATAACCCCCTCAACTGTACGGTAATACTCCAATATTCCTGAGTAATAACCCCCTCAACTGTACTGTAATACTCCAATACTCCTGAGTGATATCACCCTCAACTGTACTGTAATACTCCAATACTACTGAGCAATAACCCCCTCAACTGTACTGTAATACTCCAATACTAATGAGTAATAACCCCCTCAACTGTTCTGTAATACACCAATATTCCTGAGTAATAACCCCCTCAACTGTACGCTAATAAACCAATACTACTGAGTAATAACCCCCTCAACTGTTCTGTAATAATCCAATACTCCGGAGTAATAACCCCCTGAACTGTACTGCAATACTCCCATACTACTAAGTAATAACCCCCTTTACTGTACTGTAATACTCCAATACTACTGAGTAATAACCTCCTCAACTGTAATACTACAATATTCCGGCGTAATAACCCCCTCAACTGTACTGTAATACCCCATTATTCCTGAGAAATAACCCCCTCAACTGTACTGTAACACTCCAATGCTCCTGAGTGATAACCTCCTCAACAGTACTGTAATACTCCAATACTACTGAGTAATAGCCCCCTCAACTGTAATGTAATACTCCAATACTGCTGAGTAATAACCCCCTCAACTGTACTGTAATACTCCAATATTTCTGAGTAATAACCCCCTCAACTGCACTGTAATACTACAATACTCCTGAGTGATAGCCCCCTCAACTGTACTGTAATACTCCAATACTACTGAGTAATAACCCCCTCAACTGTACTGTAATACACCAATACTACTGAGTAATAATTACCTCAACTGTACTGTAATACTCCAATACTCCTGAGAAATTACCCCCTCAACTGTACTGTAATACACCAATACTACTGAGTAATAACCCCCTCAACTGTTCTGTAATAATCCAATACTCCGGAGTAATAACCCCCTGAACTGTACTGTAATACCCCAATACTACAGAGTAATAACCCCCTCAACTGTACTGTAATACTCCAATACTACTGAGTAATAACCCCCTCAACTGTACTGTAATACTCCTGAGTAATAACCCCGTCAACTGTACTGTAATACTCCTGAGTAATAACCACTCAACTGTACTGTAATACTCCAATACTATTAATAACCCCCTCAACTGTACTGTAATACACCAATACTACTGACTAATAACCCCCTCAACTGTACTGTAATACACCAATACTCCGGAGTAATGACCCCCTGAACTGTACTGTAATACTCCAATACTACTGAGTAATAATTCCCCCTTCAACTGTACTGTAATACTACAATACTACAGAGTAATAACCCCCTCAACTGTACTGTAATACTACAATACTATTGAGTAATAACCCCCTCAACTGTACTGTAATACTCCAATACTACTAAGTAATAACACCCTCAAATGTACTGTAATACTCCAATGCTACTAAGTAATAACCCCCTTAACTGTACTGTAATACTCCAATACTCCTGAGTAATAACTCCCTCAACTGTACTCTAATACACCAATACTACTGAGTAATAACCCCCTCACCTGTGCTATAATGCTCCAATACTACTGAATAATAACCCCCTCAACTGTACTGTAATACTCCAATACTACTGAGTAATAACCTCCTCAACTATACTGTAATACTCCAATACTACTGAGTAATAACCCCCTCAACTATACTGTAATACTCCAATACTACTGAGTAATAACCCCCTCAACTGTACTGTAATACTCCAATACTACTAAGTAATAACCCCCTCAACTGTACTGTAATACTCCATTACTCCTGAGTAATAACCCCCTAACTGTACTGTAATACTCCAATACTCCTGAGTAATAACCCCCTAACTGTACTGTAATACTCCAATACTACTGAATAATAACCCGCTCAACTGTACTGTAATACTCCAATACTCCTGAGTAATAATCCTCTCAACTGTACTTTAATACTCCAATACTCCTGAGTAATAACCCCCTCAACTGTACTGTAATACTCCAATACTCCTGAGTAATAACCCCCTCAACTGTACTGTAATACTCCTGAGTAATAACCTTCTCAACTGTACTGTAATACTCCAATACTACTGAGTAATAACTAGTGTTGAGCGGCATAGGCCATATTCGAATTTGCGATATTTTGCGAATATATGGACGAATATTCGTAATATATTCGCTAAATTTGCATATTCGTGATATTGGCGTTGTATTTTCGCATATGCGAATATTTGCATATGTGGAAATTAGCATATGCGAAAATTCACACGCCAGTCTCAAACAGTAGTATTAGAGCCTTCTTTACACCACACAAGCTGGAAGCAGAGAGGGATCATCACTGTGAAAAAAGAATATTCGTAATTACGAATATATAGTGCTATATTCGCGAATATTCGCGAATTCACGAATATGCGATATTCGCGAATAAAATTTGCATTGCGAATATTCACGAGCAACACTAGTAATAACCCCCTCAACTGTGCTATAATACTCCGACTACTGAGTAATTATCCCCTCAACTGTACTGTAATACTCCAATACTACTGAGTAATAACCCCCTAAAATGTACTGTTACACTCCTGAGTAATAACCCCCTCAACTGTACTGTAATACTCCAATACTACTGAGTAATAACCCCCTCAACTCTACTATAATACTCCAATACTACTGAATAATAACCCCCTCAACTGTACTGTAATATTCCAATACTACTGAGTAATAACCCCCTCAACTAAACTGTAATACTCCAATACTACTGAGTAATAACCCCCTCAACTGTACTGTAATACTCCTTAGTAATAACCCCCTCAACTGTACTGTAATACTCCAATACTACTAAGTAATAACCCCCTCAACTGTACTGTAATACTCCTGAGTAATAACCCCCTTAACTGTACTGTAATACTCCAATACTACTGAGTAATAACCCCATCAACTGTACTGTAATACTCATGAGTAATAACCTTCTCAACTGTACTGTAATGCTCCAATACTACTGAGTAATAACCCCATCAACTGTACTGTAATACTCCAATACTACTGAGTGATAACCCCCTCAACTGTACTGTAATGCTCCAATACTACTGAGTGATAACCCCCTAACTGTACTGTAATAATCCAATACTACTGAGTAATAACCCCCTCAACTGTACTGTAATACTCCAATACTACTGAGTGATAACCCCCTAACTGTACTGTAATACTCCAATTCTCCTGATTGATCACCCCCTCAACTGTACTGTAATACTCCAATTAGAGATGAGCGAAGTTACAGTACTTCGATTTTGCACGAACCCCGAGGCTCGGCAGTTGCTGACTTTATCCTCCATAAATTAGTTCAGCTTTCAAGTGCTCCGGTGGCTGGAGACTCTCCTAGGACTGTATCCACCTTTTCCAGCCAGAAAGCTGAAGCACCTTAAAGCTGAACTAATTTATGCAGGATAAAGTCAGCAACCGCCGAGCCGCAAGGTTCGTGCAGAATCGAAGTACTGTAACTTTGCTCATCTCTAACTCCAATACTATTGAGTAATAACCCCCTAACTGTTCTGTAATACTCCAATACTACTGAGTAATAACGCCCTCAACTGTACTGTAATACTCCAATACTACTGAGTAATAACGCCATCAACTGTACTGTAATACTCCAATACTACTGAGTAATAACCCCCTCAACTGTACTGTAATACTCCATTACTCCTGAGTAATAACCCCCTAACTGTACTGCAATACTCCAATACTCCTGAGTAATAACCCCCTAACTGTACTGTAATACTCCAATACTACTGAGTAATAACCCTCTCAACTGTACTTTAATACTCCAATACTCCTGAGTAATAACCCCCTAACTGTACTGTAATACTCCAATACTCCTGAGTAATAACCCCCTAACTGTACTGTAATACTCCAATACTACTGAGTGATAACCTCCTCAACAGTACTGTAATACTCCAATACTACTGAGTAATAGCCCCCTCAACTGTAATGTAATACTCCAATACTGCTGAGTAATAACCCCCTCAACTGTACTGTAATACTCCAATATTTCTGAGTAATAACCCCCTCAACTGCACTGTAATACTACAATACTCCTGAGTGATAGCCCCCTCAACTGTACTGTAATACTCCAATACTACTGAGTAATAACCCCCTCAACTGTACTGTAATACACCAATACTACTGAGTAATAATTACCTCAACTGTACTGTAATACTCCAATACTCCTGAGAAATTACCCCCTCAACTGTACTGTAATACACCAATACTACTGAGTAATAACCCCCTCAACTGTTCTGTAATAATCCAATACTCCGGAGTAATAACCCCCTGAACTGTACTGTAATACCCCAATACTACAGAGTAATAACCCCCTCAACTGTACTGTAATACTCCAATACTACTGAGTAATAACCCCCTCAACTGTACTGTAATACTCCTGAGTAATAACCCCGTCAACTGTACTGTAATACTCCTGAGTAATAACCACTCAACTGTACTGTAATACTCCAATACTATTAATAACCCCCTCAACTGTACTGTAATACACCAATACTACTGACTAATAACCCCCTCAACTGTACTGTAATACACCAATACTCCGGAGTAATGACCCCCTGAACTGTACTGTAATACTCCAATACTACTGAGTAATAATTCCCCCTTCAACTGTACTGTAATACTACAATACTACAGAGTAATAACCCCCTCAACTGTACTGTAATACTACAATACTATTGAGTAATAACCCCCTCAACTGTACTGTAATACTCCAATACTACTAAGTAATAACACCCTCAAATGTACTGTAATACTCCAATGCTACTAAGTAATAACCCCCTTAACTGTACTGTAATACTCCAATACTCCTGAGTAATAACTCCCTCAACTGTACTCTAATACACCAATACTACTGAGTAATAACCCCCTCACCTGTGCTATAATGCTCCAATACTACTGAATAATAACCCCCTCAACTGTACTGTAATACTCCAATACTACTGAGTAATAACCTCCTCAACTATACTGTAATACTCCAATACTACTGAGTAATAACCCCCTCAACTATACTGTAATACTCCAATACTACTGAGTAATAACCCCCTCAACTGTACTGTAATACTCCAATACTACTAAGTAATAACCCCCTCAACTGTACTGTAATACTCCATTACTCCTGAGTAATAACCCCCTAACTGTACTGTAATACTCCAATACTCCTGAGTAATAACCCCCTAACTGTACTGTAATACTCCAATACTACTGAATAATAACCCGCTCAACTGTACTGTAATACTCCAATACTCCTGAGTAATAATCCTCTCAACTGTACTTTAATACTCCAATACTCCTGAGTAATAACCCCCTCAACTGTACTGTAATACTCCAATACTCCTGAGTAATAACCCCCTCAACTGTACTGTAATACTCCTGAGTAATAACCTTCTCAACTGTACTGTAATACTCCAATACTACTGAGTAATAACTAGTGTTGAGCGGCATAGGCCATATTCGAATTTGCGATATTTTGCGAATATATGGACGAATATTCGTAATATATTCGCTAAATTTGCATATTCGTGATATTGGCGTTGTATTTTCGCATATGCGAATATTTGCATATGTGGAAATTAGCATATGCGAAAATTCACACGCCAGTCTCAAACAGTAGTATTAGAGCCTTCTTTACACCACACAAGCTGGAAGCAGAGAGGGATCATCACTGTGAAAAAAGAATATTCGTAATTACGAATATATAGTGCTATATTCGCGAATATTCGCGAATTCACGAATATGCGATATTCGCGAATAAAATTTGCATTGCGAATATTCACGAGCAACACTAGTAATAACCCCCTCAACTGTGCTATAATACTCCGACTACTGAGTAATTATCCCCTCAACTGTACTGTAATACTCCAATACTACTGAGTAATAACCCCCTAAAATGTACTGTTACACTCCTGAGTAATAACCCCCTCAACTGTACTGTAATACTCCAATACTACTGAGTAATAACCCCCTCAACTCTACTATAATACTCCAATACTACTGAATAATAACCCCCTCAACTGTACTGTAATATTCCAATACTACTGAGTAATAACCCCCTCAACTAAACTGTAATACTCCAATACTACTGAGTAATAACCCCCTCAACTGTACTGTAATACTCCTTAGTAATAACCCCCTCAACTGTACTGTAATACTCCAATACTACTAAGTAATAACCCCCTCAACTGTACTGTAATACTCCTGAGTAATAACCCCCTTAACTGTACTGTAATACTCCAATACTACTGAGTAATAACCCCATCAACTGTACTGTAATACTCATGAGTAATAACCTTCTCAACTGTACTGTAATGCTCCAATACTACTGAGTAATAACCCCATCAACTGTACTGTAATACTCCAATACTACTGAGTGATAACCCCCTCAACTGTACTGTAATGCTCCAATACTACTGAGTGATAACCCCCTAACTGTACTGTAATAATCCAATACTACTGAGTAATAACCCCCTCAACTGTACTGTAATACTCCAATACTACTGAGTGATAACCCCCTAACTGTACTGTAATACTCCAATTCTCCTGATTGATCACCCCCTCAACTGTACTGTAATACTCCAATTAGAGATGAGCGAAGTTACAGTACTTCGATTTTGCACGAACCCCGAGGCTCGGCAGTTGCTGACTTTATCCTCCATAAATTAGTTCAGCTTTCAAGTGCTCCGGTGGCTGGAGACTCTCCTAGGACTGTATCCACCTTTTCCAGCCAGAAAGCTGAAGCACCTTAAAGCTGAACTAATTTATGCAGGATAAAGTCAGCAACCGCCGAGCCGCAAGGTTCGTGCAGAATCGAAGTACTGTAACTTTGCTCATCTCTAACTCCAATACTATTGAGTAATAACCCCCTAACTGTTCTGTAATACTCCAATACTACTGAGTAATAACGCCCTCAACTGTACTGTAATACTCCAATACTACTGAGTAATAACGCCATCAACTGTACTGTAATACTCCAATACTACTGAGTAATAACCCCCTCAACTGTACTGTAATACTCCATTACTCCTGAGTAATAACCCCCTAACTGTACTGCAATACTCCAATACTCCTGAGTAATAACCCCCTAACTGTACTGTAATACTCCAATACTACTGAGTAATAACCCTCTCAACTGTACTTTAATACTCCAATACTCCTGAGTAATAACCCCCTAACTGTACTGTAATACTCCAATACTCCTGAGTAATAACCCCCTAACTGTACTGTAATACTCCAATACTACTGAGTAATAACCCGCTCAACTGTACTGTAATACTCCAATACTACTGAGTAATAACCCTCTCAACTGTACTTTAATACTCCAATACTCCTGAGTAATAACCCCCTAACTGTACTGTAATACTCCAATACTACTGAGTAATAACCCGCTCAACTGTACTGTAATACTCCAATACTACTGAGTAATAACCCTCTCAACTGTACTTTAATACTCCAATACTCCTGAGTAATAACCCCCTAACTGTACTGTAATACTCCAATACTCCTGAGTAATAACCCCCTAACTGTACTGTAATACTCCAATACTACTGAGTAATAACCCCCTCAACTGTACTGTAATACTCCAATACTCCTGAGTAATAACTCCCTCAACTGTACTGTAATACTCCTGAGTAATAACACCCCCACTGTACTGTAACAATCCAGACTAAAAACACCCCCCACCCCCGCTGTACTGTAATACTCTAATACTCCTGAGTAATAACCCCCCCACTCTACTGAACACAGCCCCCCACTGTACTGTAATACTGCTGAGTAATAACACCCCCTGAACTGTAATACTCCTGAGTAATAACACCCCCCCTTGTACTGTAATACTCCTCAGTAATAACAACCCCCTCTACTGAACATTGCCCCCCACTGTACTGTAATACTCCTGAGTCATAACACCTCCCCTTGTACAGTAATACTCCTGAGTACTAACACCCCCCTTGTACAGTAATACTCCTCAGTAATATCACCCCCCTTGTACAGTAATACTCCTGAGTAATAACACCTTCCCTTGTACTATAATACTCCTGAGTAATAACACCCCCCTCTACTGAACACTGCCCCCCACTGTACTGTAATACTCCTGAGTAATAACAACCCCCTTGTACAGTAATACTCCTGAGCTCTCACCTTGATGTCCAGGTGCAGAATGTTCTTGTCGTGGAGATAAGCAATGGCCTCGAGCAGCTGCCGGATGTAGATCTTCACCTGCGAATCCATGAAGGGAAAATTATGGGTACATAGAGATGTGATAGGTGACCCCCAGACCCCACAGCAGAATTACCCCTGGAACATACAGCAGCAGAATAACCCCCGGACCCTACAGCAGAATGACCCCCAGACCCTACAGCAGAATGACCCCCAGACCCTACAGCAGAATGACCCCCAGACCCTACAGCAGAATGACCCCCAGACCCTATAGCAGAATGACTCCGGGACCCTACAGCAGAATTACCCCTGGAACACACAGCAGCAGAATAACCCCCGGACCCTACAGCAGAGTGACCCCCAGACCCTACAGCAGAATGACCCCCAGACCCCACAGCAGAATTACCCCCAGACCCTACAGCAGAATGACTCCGGGACCCTACAGCAGAATGACTCCTGGACCCTACAGCAGAATGACCCCCGGACCCTACAGCAGAATGACCCCCCAGACCCTACAGCAGAATGACCCCCCAGACCCTACAGCAGAATGACCCCCAGACGCTACAGCAGAATGACTCCGGGACCCTAAAGCAGAATGACTCCTGGACCCTACAGCAGAATGACCCCCAGACTCTACAGCAGAATGACCCCCAGACCCTACAGCAGAAAGACCCCCAGACCCTACAGCAGAATGACCCCCAGACCCTACAGCAGAATGACTCCGGGACCCTAAAGCAGAATGACTCCTGGACCCCACAGCAGAATGATCCCCGGACCCCACAGCAGAATGACCCCCAGACTGTACAGCGGAATGACCCCCAGAACGTACAGCAGAATGACCCCCGGACCCCAAAGCAGAATGACCCCCGGACCACACAGCAGAATGACCCCCCGACCCCACAGCAGAATTACCCCCAGACCCTACAGCAGAATGACCCCCAGACCCCACAGCAGAATGACCCCTGGACCCCACAGCAGCAGAATAACCCCTGGACCCTACAGTAGAATGACTCCCGGACCCCAAAGCAGAATGACCCCTGGACCACACAGCAGCAGAATGACCCATGGACCCTACAGCAGAATGACCCCTGGACCCCACAGCAGCAGAATGACCCATGGACCCTACAGCAGAATGACCCCTGGACCCCACAGCAGCAGAATGACCCCAGGACCCTACAGCAGAATGACCCCCGGACCCCACAGCAGAATGACCCCTGGACCCCAAAGCAGCAGAATGACCCCCGGACCCTACAGCAGAATGACCCCCAGACCCTACAACAGAATGACCCACGGATGCCACAGCAGAATGACCCCCAGACCGTACAGCAGAATGACCCCTGGACCCTACAGCAGAATGACCCCCAGATCCCACAGCAGAATGACCCCCAGACCCTACAGCAGAATGACCACCAGACCCCACAGCAGAATGACCAACTGACCCCACAGCAGAATAACCCCCAGACCCCACAGCAGAATGACCCCCAGACCCCACAGCAGAAAGACCCCCAGACCCCACAGCAGAATGATCCCCGTACCCCACAGCAGAATGACCCCCAGACCCCTCAGCAAAATGATCCCCGGACCCGACAGCAGCAGAATTAACCTTCCGACCCCACAGCAGAATGACCCCTGTACCCAACAGCAGCTGAATAACCCCCGGACCCTACAGCTGCAGAATGACCCCTGGACCCCACAGCAGCAGAATGACCCCTGGACCCCACAGCAGAATGACCTTTGGACCCCCAGACCCTACAGCAGAATGACCCCTGTACCCCACAGCAGCAGAATGACCCCCAAATCCCACAGCAGAATGACCCCTGGACCCTACAGCAGAATGACCCCCGGACCCCACAGCAGAATAAACCCCAGATCCCACAGCAGAATGACCCCCGGACCACACTTCAGAATGACCCCCCAGACCCTACAGCACCAGAATAACCCCTGGACCCCACAGCACCAGAATAACCCCCGGACCCCACAGCAGCAGAATGACCACCGGACACCACAGCAGATGACCCCTTGATCCTACAGCAGAATGACCCCTGGACCATATAGCAGAATGACCCCCGGACCCTACAGCAGAATGACCCCTAGACCGTATAGCAGAATGACCCCCAGACCCTACAGCAGAATGACCCCTGGACCATATAGCAGAATGACCCCCAGACCTTACAGCAGAATTACCCCTGGACCATATAGCAGAATGACCCCCAGACCCTACAGCAGAATGACCCCTGGACCATATAGCAGAATGACCCCCGGACCCTACAGCAGAATGACCCCTGGACCGTATAGCAGAATGACCCCCAGACCTTACAGCAGAATAACCCCTGGACCATATAGCAGAATGACCCCCGGACCCTACAGCAGAATGACCCCTGGACTGTATAGCAGAATGACCCCCGGACCCGAGAGCAGAATGACCCCTGGACCGTATAGCAGAATGACCCCTGGACCCTACAACAGAATGACCCCTGGACCATATAGCAGAATTACGCTGGACCCTAGAGTAGGATGACCCCTGGACCCTAGAGCAGAATGACCCCTGGACCCTAGAGCAGAATGACCCCTGGACCATATAGCAGAATGACGCTGGACCCTAGAGTAGGATGACCCCTGGACCCTAGAGCAGAATGACCAGCAGTCAGCGTATGCTGGGGAGGGGGCACTTGTCTCCTGACATCACTAGTTGGGGCCCCTCATACAGTCTGTGGGCAGAGAGCATATCCATATCGGGCCCTGAGGACAGCTCCACATGGTGTCTCCCTCACCTCTCGGATGTGGATTTTACCCCCATGCTGCATATATTGGGCAGTATATTCGCCCATTACGCTGTTTGTATGGCACCGCCCTCTAAGGCCATTTGGCTCAGTTTTTCTGACAGAGTCATGTGATGACATTGTGCTGCTTGCAGTGACCACTAGGGGCGATCAGGAGCTGCACAATGAGATCGGTGTTACGCCTAGCGCTCCGGGTCCCCGCTCCTCCCCGGAGCGCTCACGGCGTCCTTCTCCCTGCAGCTCCCCGGTCAGCGCTGACCGGGAGCGCTGCTCTGCCATGGCCGTTGGGGATGCGATTCGCACAGCGGGACGCGCCCGCTTGCGAGTCGCATCCCAGGTCACTTACCCGTTCCCGTCTCCTGCGGTCATGTGCTGGCGCGCGCGGCTCCGCTCTCTAGGGCGCGCGCGCGCCAGCTCCCTGAGACTTAAAGGGCCAGTGCACCAATGATTGGTGCCTGGCCCAATTAGCTTAATTGGTTCCCACCTGTTCCCGGCTTATATCTAGTCTCCTCCCTTGCACTCCCTTGCCGAATCTTGTTGCCTTAGTGCCAGTGAAAGCGTTCTTGTGTGTTTATACCCTGTGTACCAGAACTATTGCTATCTCCCCTGACTACGAACCTTGCCGCCTGCCCCCGACCTTCTGCTACGTCCGACTTTGCTTCTGCCTACTCCCTTGTACCTCGCCTATCTTCAGCAGCCAGAGAGGTGAGCCGTTGCTAGTGGATACGACCTGGTCACTACCGCCGCAGCAAGACCATCCCGCTTTGCGGCGGGCTCTGGTGAAAACCAGTAGTGGCTTAGAACCGGTCCACTAGCACGGTCCTCGCCAATCCCTCTCTGGCACAGAGGGTCCACTACCTGCCAGCCGGCATCGTGACAGTAGATCCGGCCATGGATCCCGCTGAAGTTCCTCTGCCTGTTGTCGCCGACCTCCCCACACTGGTCGCCCAGCAAGCCCGACAGATTGCCCAACAAGATCACCAGCTGTCGTACTTGACCACCATGACTCAGCAACTCCAGTCGCAGCTACAGCAGATTCAGTCTCAGCTACAGCAACAGCAACCATCTCCTCCGCCAGCTCCTGCACCTCTTCCGCAGCGAGTGGCCACTCCTAGCCTCCGCCTGTCTTTGCCGGACAAATTTAATGGGGACTCTAAGTTTTGCCGTGGCTTCCTTTCCCAATGTTCCCTGCATCTGGAGATGATGTCGGATCAGTTTCCTACTGAAAGGTCTAAGGTGGCTTTCGTAGTCAGCCTTCTGTCTGGAAAAGCCCTGTCATGGGCCACACCGCTCTGGGACCGCGATGACCCTGTCACTGCCTCTGTACACTCCTTCTTCTCGGAAATTCGAAGTGTCTTTGAGGAACCTGCCCGAGCCTCTTCTGCTGAGACTGCCCTGCTGAACCTGGTCCAGGGTAATTCCTCCGTTGGCGAGTACGCCATACAATTCCGTACTCTTGCTTCTGAACTATCCTGGAATAATGAGGCTCTCTGCGCGACCTTTAAAAAAGGCCTATCCAGCAACATTAAGGATGTTCTGGCCGCACGAGAGACTCCTGCTAACCTGCATGAACTCATTCATCTAGCCACTCGCATTGACATGCGTTTTTCTGAGAGGCATCAAGAGCTCCGCCAGGAAAAAGACTTAGATCTCTGGCCACCTCTCCCACAGTCTCCACTGCAATCTGCGCCTAGGCCTCCCGCCGAGGAGGCCATGCAAGTGGATCGGTCTCGCCTGACCCTGGAAGAGAGGAATCGCCGTAAGGAAGAGAATCTTTGTTTGTACTGTGCCAGTACTGAACATTTTCTGGTGGATTGCCCAATCCGTCCTCCACGTCTGGGAAACGCACGCTCACACTCAGCTCTCGTGGGTGTGGCGTCCCTTGATGCCAAGTCGGCTTCTCCACGTCTCACGGTACCTGTTCGGATTTCCACTTCAGCCAGCTCTCCCCTCTCAGCCGTGGCCTGTCTGGACTCTGGAGCTTCTGGGAATTTTATTCGGGAGTCCTTTGTGAATAAATTCCATATTCCGGTGACCCGTCTTGTCAAGCCACTCCGCATCTCCGCGGTCAACGGAGCCAGGTTGGACTGTACCATACGTTTCCGCACGGAGCCCCTTCTTATGAGCATCGGATCTCATCACGAGAGGATTGAACTTTTGGTCCTCCCCAATTGCACCTCGGAAATTCTCCTTGGACTTCCCTGGCTTCAACTTCATTCCCCAACCCTGGATTGGTCCACTGGGGAGATCAAGAGTTGGGGGTCCTCTTGTTCCAAGAACTGTCTAAAACCGGTTCCCAGTAACCCTTGCCGTAACTCTGTGGTTCCTCCTGTATCTGGTCCCCCTAAGGTCATTAAGGACTCTGCCTGCCACAGGAAATGCCCCTCCCCCCCTCCCAGTTCCATCAGGCAAGCTTCTGTGTCCCCTCATGGCCCTCGTCCTGGTGTCACACTGCCCCGTGCCAGGTCCCGCCCTCTGCCCTCTCTCCCCATTCCTACTCCTGCGGTTCTGCCTGCCGTTGAGGAATCCCTCCATCCTTTCCCGGTGTCCTCATCCCAGGGGAGGCAGTTACCCGATAAAGAGAAGGGGAGACCTAAGGGGGGGGGTACTGTTACGCCTAGCGCTCCGGGTCCCCGCTCCTCCCCGGAGCGCTCACGGCGTCCTTCTCCCTGCAGCTCCCCGGTCAGCGCTGACCGGGAGCGCTGCTCTGCCATGGCCGTTGGGGATGCGATTCGCACAGCGGGACGCGCCCGCTTGCGAGTCGCATCCCAGGTCACTTACCCGTTCCCGTCTCCTGCGGTCATGTGCTGGCACGCGCGGCTCCGCTCTCTAGGGCGCGCGCGCGCCAGCTCCCTGAGACTTAAAGGGCCAGTGCACCAATGATTGGTGCCTGGCCCAATTAGCTTAATTGGTTCCCACCTGTTCCCGGCTTATATCTAGTCTCCTCCCTTGCACTCCCTTGCCGGATCTTGTTGCCTTAGTGCCAGTGAAAGCGTTCTTGTGTGTTTATACCCTGTGTACCAGAACTATTGCTATCTCCCCTGACTACGAACCTTGCCGCCTGCCCCCGACCTTCTGCTACGTCCGACTTTGCTTCTGCCTACTCCCTTGTACCTCGCCTATCTTCAGCAGCCAGAGAGGTGAGCCGTTGCTAGTGGATACGACCTGGTCACTACCGCCGCAGCAAGACCATCCCGCTTTGCGGCGGGCTCTGGTGAAAACCAGTAGTGGCTTAGAACCGGTCCACTAGCACGGTCCTCGCCAATCCCTCTCTGGCACAGAGGGTCCACTACCTGCCAGCCGGCATCGTGACAATCGGTCAGGATGTCTTCAAAACTAAGATCATAAAGTGACTGAAATTGGTGAAAAATCTTAGACTTGAATCCCTGTACAGATGGAGTGGGGCTGCTGCCAGTCACCAGGGGGCGCTGCTGCTTCTATCACATTCTGCAGGGGATCCGGAGCCACGTCCAGCTCCATCTGGAATATTCTTGTTTCCTTCCCTTTGGCAGAATGAGGACTGAACGACGACTAACAAACCGGGGAAGAATTATAGAGAGTAACATCTGCTGCTTCTGGTCCTCACATCACAGCACGGGACCCCCGAACAAGAACTGGGGTCATCCCACCAAAGCCCAAAACAAAAACCGGGGTCATTTGACCAAACCCCAAATCAAGAACCGGGGTCATCCCACCACACCCCAAAACAACAACCGGGGTGATCCCATCACACCTCAAGACGAGAACCGGGCTCACCTCACCACACCCCAAAACAAGAACTGGGGTCATGCCACCACACCTCAAGACAAGAACCGGGGTCACCTCACCACAACTCAAGACAAGAACCGGGCTCACCTCACCACACCCCAAGACAGGAACTGGGTTCATCCCACCACACCTCAAGACAAGAACCGGTGTCATCCCACCGCAACTCAAAACAAGAACAGGGGTCACCTCACCACACCCCAAGACAGGAACTGGGTTCATCCCACCACACCTCAAAACAAGAACAGGGGTCACCTCACCACAACTCAAAATAAGAACCAGGCTCACCTCACCACACCCCAAAACAGGTCTTAGCCAAGGTCATTGAGAAAGAGGTAACAAACCTCGAAACGCTTTTGACAAGGTGAATAAAAGAACTTTTGGAATTTATACAAGTTTATTGAAGTCATTATTCTAAGCAGCTCGCGCCACTAGCCCAGATCATTTTTTTCTACATCTCCCTTCTACATCTCCCACTTTGCAGTCACACCCCAAAACAGGAACTGAGGTCACCACACCCCAAAACAAGAACACAGGCTCTCCTCACCACACCCCAAAACAGGAACCAGGGTCACCTCCCCACACCCCAAAACAGAAACCAGGGTCACCTCACCACACCCCAAAACAGGAACCGGGGTCACCTCACCACACCCCAAGACAAGAACCAGGGTCACCTCACCACACCGCAAAACAGGAACTGGGGTCACCTCACAACACCCCAAAATAAGAACAGGGGTCACTATCTTCACACCTCAAGACAAGAACCAGGGTCACCTCACCACACCCCAAAACAAGAACAGGGGTCACCTCACCACACCTCAAGACTAGAACAGGGGTCACTTCACCACACCCCAAAACAGGAGCCAGGGTTACCTCACCACACCCCAAAACAAGAACCGGGATCACCTCCCCACACCCCAAGAACAAGGGTCACCACACCTCAAGACAGGAACCGGGATCACCTTGCCACACCCCAAAACAGGAATCAGGATCACCTCATCACACCCCAAGACAAGAACTGGGGTCACCTCCCCACACCCCAAGACAAGAACAGGGGTCACAACACCTCAAGACAGGAACCGGAATCACCTCACCACACCCCAAAACAGGAACCGGGGTCACCTCACTACGCTTAAAAACAAGAACCAGGATCACCCAACAGAAGCCCGAAACAACAACCAGGGTTACTCCACCCCAAACCAATATCATTGCACCTCACCCCAAGACAATTATAAGGGTAACCCCACAGCAGGAAGCAGGGTACCGACACTGTACCCCCCCTCCCAAAAAAAACACACCACAAGACATGAAGTGGGAAACCGCCTCCTAAAATAAGAATGGGATCACCCCTTAGGAGCCTGTTACGTTATGCGCTCCGGCCGCACACGCTGGCCGTGAGCGCATTGGTCCCGTTACCTGCTGCTGCCGGCGGAGCCCCAGTCCGTCACTCACCTGGTGCTTCTCCTGCCCCAGCCTCTATCTCACTGCTCCGGCGCACGTGTCCCTGTCCCCTAGGGTACGCGCGTTCGCCGGAGCTTTAAGATTTAAAGGGCCAGTGCGCTCATTAGTGTGATTCACCTGTGGCTCATTTGTATATGCCTCCACCCTCCTCACTCCCCTGCCAGATCTTTGTTGCCATGAGCCTGAGAGAAAGCATTCCTGTTTCTGCCTTGCCGTGTATCTGATCCTTCACTTTGTGACCTGACCTTGCTTCTCTGCTGCCTGCCTGCCTATTGACCTCCTGCTACGTCCTGACTACGCAACTGTGCCGCCTGCCCTGACCTTCTGCTATCCAGACTACGAGCTGCCTTATCCCTCCTGTGCCTCGCATCTCCTCAGCCGCCTGTGTGGTCGAGCCGTGCCAGGGGTAGCGATCTTGGTGCCGCCTGCCGCAGCAAGTCCATCCCGCTTTGCGACAGGCTCTGGTGAAAACCAGCGGCACCTTGGACTCCGCTCCCTGGTATGGTCCGAGTCATCTGCCACACAGGTCCAGTGGATCCACATCCACCGGTGTTTCTGTCTTCTGAAATGTGAGTGTTACAGTAAGATCCGCTGTTGTACGTTAGTCACAGCAGTCGTCCCGACAGGCGCAGCAACTTTCTCAACTTTCAGCTATGATGCAACAGCTTTTGGCCTTGCAACAGGAGCAGGTACCGCAACCTGGCCCACTCCCACCACCAGCTCCTGCAGTGTATTCTGTCTCCCGTCTACCTTTCAAGTATGATGGGGATTCCAAGTCATGCAGAGGCTTCGTTACACAGTGCTCCATGCACTTGGAGCTCATGTCTGAACTGTTTCCGACAGAACGTGCGAAGGTGACCTTTGTCATTAGCCTACTGTCCGTCAAAGCCCTGGCCTGGGCTACACCCCTTTGGGACCGCATTTTGCTAAGAGGCAGGAAGAATTGCACTTAGAGATGGAACCTGCCCGAACACGGAGATATCCTTGCCTGGCACCCGTCTTTCAACGTTCACCTCTACAGTTTCCTGCGCCTCTTGCCGAAGAGGCTATGCAAGTGGATCGTTCTCTTCTTACGTAACAGACGAGATCAATACGATGCAGTGAGAATTTGTGCTTGTATTGTGCTAGCCTGGAGCACTTCCTCAAAGACTGTTCTGTTCGCCCACAGTATCTGGGAAAGTGCTTGCACCGAGGGCACATAGGAGAGGCGTCCCTAGGTGTGAATATCACCTCCCCTGGCTTAACTATTCCTGTACAAGTCTTCGCTTCTGCCAAGTTTTCCTTCAGAGCTACAGCATTTTTGGATTCAGGATCAGCAGGTGTCTTTTTTGATGCGGCTTTAGTCCACAAGTATCATCTTCCTGTCACTCGCCTTGCCAAGCCCTTGTTCATCTCCTCTGTTAATGGACAAAATCTGGACTGTAAGGTTCACTTCTGTGTATCTGATCCTTCGCTTTGTGACCCGACATTGCTTCTCTGCCGCCTGCCTATTGACCTCCTGCTATGTCCTGACTAAGCAACCGTGCCGCCTGCCCTGACCCTCTGCTATCCAGACTACGAGCTGCCTTATTCCTCCTGTGCCTCGCATCTCCTCAGCCGCCTGTGTGGTCGAGCAGTGCCAGGGGTAGCGACCTGGGTGCCGCCTGCCGCACTAAGTCCATCCCGCTTTGCGGCGGGCTCTGGTGAAAATAAGTGGCACCTTAGACTCAGCTCCCTGGTACGGTCCGAGTTATCTGCCACACAGGTCCAGCGGATCCACATCCACCGGGGTTCCTGTCTTCTGAAACGTGAGTGTTACACAGCCTCAGATGCCCCGATCATTTGTAGCCCAGACATCTGACATCACACAGAACATTGTCCCACCTCCTTCTCAGTGATCGTGCGTTTACGGAAGAGCCGATCCAGCAGTTCTTCTCCGCAACATCTGATGTCATTAAGGTCAATGAGGGATCAATATACATATCTATGAGCCCTAAATATAGAAATATGATCCCTACACAGATCTATGATCCCTACACAGATCTATGATCCCTACACACAGATCTATGATCCCTACACATACAGATCTATGATCCCTACACACAGATCTATGATCCCTACACACAGATCTATGATCCCTACACATACAGATCTATGATCCCTACACACAGATCTATGATCCCTACACACAGATCTATGATCCCTACACATACAGATCTATGATCCCTACACACAGATCTATGATCCCTACACACAGATCTATGATCCCTACACACAGATCTATGATCCCTACACACAGATCTATGATCCCTACACAGATCTATGATCCCTACACACAGATCTATGATCCCTACACATACAGATCTATGATCCCTACACACAGATCTATGATCCCTACACACAGATCTATGATCCCTACACACAGATCTATGATCCCTACACACAGATCTATGATCCCTACACATACAGATCTATGATCCCTACCCACAGATCTATGATCCCTACACACAGATCTATGATCCCTACACACAGATCTATGATCCCTACACACAGATCTATGATCCCTACACACAGATCTATGATCCCTACACATACAAATCTATGATCCCTGCACACAGGTCAATGATCCCTACACACAGATCTATGATCCCTACACATACAGATCTATGATCCCTACACACTGATCTATGATCCCTACACACAGATCAATGATTAGTGTTGAGCGGCATAGGCCATATTCGAATTCGCGAATATTTGCGAATATATGGACGAATATTCATCATAAATTCACGAATATTCGCATATTCATAATATTCTCGCTTTATTTTCGCATATGCGGAAATTGGCGTATGCGAAAATTAACATATGCAAAAATTAACATGTACAAAAAATAGCATAAGCGCAAAATTCGCATATGCGAAAATTAGCATATGCAAATTTTCGCATATGTGAAAATTCGCACACCAGTCTCACACAGCAGTATTAGAGTCTTCTTTACACCACACAAGCTGGAAGCAGAGAGGGGTGATCACTGTGATGTGTACTGTGAAAAAAATACAAAAAAAACGAATATTTGTAATTACGAATATATAGCGCTATATTCGCGAGCAACACAATGATCCCTACACACAGATCTATGATCCCTACACACAGATCTATGATCCCTACACACAGATCAATGATCCCTACACACAGATCAATGATCCCTACACACAGATCTATGATCCCTACATACAGATCTATGATCCCTACACATACAGATCAATGATCCCTACACATACAGATCTATGATCCCTACACACAGATCAATGATCCCTACACACAGATCAATGATCCCTACATACAGATCTATGATCCCTACACACAGATCTATGATCCCTACACATACAGATCAATGATCCCTACACATACAGACCTATGATCCCTACACACAGATCAATGATCCCTACACACACAGATCAATGATCCCTACACACAGATCAATGATCCCTACACATACAGATCTATGATCCCTACACACAGATCTATGATCCCTACACACAGATCAATGATCCCTACACATACAGATCTATGATCCCTACACACAGATCTATGATCCCTACACACAGATCTATGATCCCTACACACAGATCTATGATCCATACACATACAGATCAATGATCCCTACACACTGATCTATTATCCCCACATATACAGATCTATGATCCCTACACACAGATCAATGATCCCTACACACAGATCAATGATCCCTACACACAGATCTATGATCCCTACACATATAGATCAATGATCCCTACATACAGATCAATGATCCCTACATACAGATCTATGATCCCTACACACAGATCTATGATCCCTACACATACAGATCAATGATCCCTACACATACAGATCTATGATCCCTACACACAGATCAATGATCCCTACACACACAGATCAATGATCCCTACACACAGATCAATGATCCCTACACATACAGATCTATGATCCCTACACACAGATCTATGATCCCTACACACAGATCAATGATCCCTACACATACAGATCTATGATCCCTACACACAGATCTATGATCCCTACACACAGATCTATGATCCCTACACACAGATCTATGATCCATACACATACAGATCAATGATCCCTACACACTGATCTATTATCCCCACATATACAGATCTATGATCCCTACACACAGATCAATGATCCCTACACACAGATCAATGATCCCTACACACAGATCTATGATCCCTACACATACATATCTATGATCCCTACACAAAGATCAATGATCCCTACACACAGATCAATGATCCCTACACACAGATCAATGATCCCTACACACACAGATCTATGATCCCTACACATACAGATCTATGATCCCTACACACAGATCAATGATCCCTACGCATACAGATCTATGATCCCTTCACATACAGATCTATGATCCCTACACACAGATCTATGATCCCTACACATACAGATCTATGATCGCTACACATACAGATCTATGATCCCTACACACAGATCAATGATCCCTACACACACTGATCTATGATCCCTACACACACAGATCAATGATCCCTACACACAGATCAATGATCCCCACACATACAGATCTATGATCCCTACACACAGATCAATGATCCCTACATACAGATCTATGATCCCTACACACACAGATCAATGATCCCTACACACAGATCTATGATCCCTATACACACAGATCAATTAACCCTACACAAAGATCAATGATCCCTACACATACAGATATATGATCTCTTCACATACAGATCTATGATCCCTACACACGAATATATGATCCCTACACATACAGATCTATGATCCCTACACACAGATCTATGATCCCTACACATACAGATCTATGATCCCTACACACAGATCAATGATCCCTACACACTGATCTATGATCCCTACACACACATCAATGATCCCTACACACAGATCTATGATCCCCACACATACAGATCTATGATCCCTACACACAGATCTATGATCCCTACACACAGATCAATGATCCCCACACATACAGATCTATGATTCCTGCACATACAGATCTATGATCCCTACACACAGATCTATGATCCCTACACACACAGATCAATGATCCCTACACACACAGATCTATGATCCCTACACACAGATCTATGATCCCTACACACAGATCTATGATCCCTACACACAGATCTATGATCCCTACACATACAGATCAATGATCCCTACACACAGATCTATGATCCCTACACATACAGATCTATGATCCCTACACACAGATCTATGATCTCTACACACAGATCTATGATCCCTACACACAGATCAATGATCCCTACACATACAGATCTATGATCCCTACACACAGATCTATGATCCCTACACACAGATCTATGATCCCTACACACAGATCAATGATCCCTACACATACAGATCAATGATCCCTACACACAGATCAATGATCCCTACACATACAGATCTATGATCCCTACACACAGATCAATGATCCCTACACACAGATCAATGATCCCTACACACAGATCTATGATCCCTACACATACAGATCAATGATCCCTACACATACAGATCTATGATCCCTACACACAGATCAATGATCCCTACACATACAGATCAATGATCCCTACACACAGATCAATGATCCCTACACATACAGATCTATGATCCCTACACACAGATCAATGATCCCTACACACAGATCAATGATCCCTACACACAGATCTATGATCCCTACACATACAGATCAATGATCCCTACACATACAGATCTATGATCCCTACACACAGATCAATGATCCCTACACATACAGATCAATGATCCCTACACACAGATCAATGATCCCTACACATACAGATCTATGATCCCTACACACAGATCTATGATCCCTACACACAGATCTATGATCCCTACATACAGATCAATGATCCCTACACATACAGATCTATGATCCCTACACACAGATCTATGATCCCTACACATACAGATCAATGATCCCTACACATACAGATCTATGATCCCTACACATACAGATCTATGATCCCTACACACAGATCTATGATCCCTACACACAGATCTATGATCCCTACACAGATCTATGATCGCTACACACAGATCTATGATCCCTACACACAGATCTATGATCCCTACACAGATCTATGATCCCTACACACAGATCTATGATCCCTACACACAGATCTATGATCCCTACACACATCAATTATCCCTACACACAGATCTATGATCCCTACACACAGATCAATGATCCCCACACATACAGATCAATGATCCCTACACATACAGATCTATGATCCCTACACACAGATCTATGATCCCTACACACAGATCAATGATCCCTACACACAGATCAATGATCCCTACACACAGATCAATGATCCCTACACATACAGATCAATGATCCCTACACATACAGATCTATGATCCCTACACACAGATCTATGATTTCTACACACAGATCTATGATCCCTACACACAGATCAATGATCCCTACACATACAGATCTATGATCCCTACACACAGATCTATGATCCCTACACACAGATCTATGATCCCTACACACAGATCAATGATCCCTACACACAGATCAATGATCCCCACACACACAGATCAATGATCCCTACACACAGATCTATGATCCCTACACATACAGATCAATGATCCCTACACACAGATCAATGATCCCTACACACATCAATGATCCCTACACACAGATCTATGATCCCTACACACAGATCAATGATCCCCACACATACAGATCAATGATCCCTACACACATCAATGATCCCTACACACAGATCTATGATCCCTACACACAGATCAATGATCCCCACACATACAGATCAATGATCCCTACACATACAAATCTATGATCCCTACACACAGATCTATGATCCCTACACACAGATCAATGATCCCTACACACAGATCAATGATCCCTACACACAGATCAATGATCCCTACACATACAGATCAATGATCCCTACACACAGATCAATGATCCCAACACATACAGATCTATGATCCCTACACACAGATCTATGATCCCTACACACAGATCAATGATCCCTACATACAGATCAATGATCCCTACACACACAGATCTATGATCCCTACACACAGATCTATGATCCCTACACATACAGATCTATGATCCCTACACACAGATCAATGATCCCTACACATACAGATCTATGATCCCTACACATACAGATCTATGATCCCTACACATACAGATCTATGATCCCTACACACAGATCTATGATCCCTACACATACAGATCTATGATCCCTACACACAGATCTATGATCCCTACACATACAGATCAATGATCCCTACACATACAGATCTATGATCCCTACACATACAGATCTATGATCCCTACACACAGATCTATGATCCCTGCACATACAGATCTATGATCCCTACACACAGATCTATGATCCCTACACACAGATCTATGATCCCTACACAGATCTATGATCCCTACACACAGATCTATGATCCCTACACACAGATCTATGATCCCTACACAGATCTATGATCCCTACACACAGATCTATGATCCCTACACACAGATCTATGATCCCTACACACATCAATGATCCCTACACACAGATCTATGATCCCTACACACAGATCAATGATCCCCACACATACAGATCAATGATCCCTACACATACAGATCTATGATCCCTACACACAGATCTATGATCCCTACACACAGATCAATGATCCCTACACACAGATCAATGATCCCTACACACAGATCAATGATCCCTACACATACAGATCAATGATCCCTACACATACAGATCTATGATCCCTACACATACAGATCTATGATCCCTACACACAGATCAATGATCCCTACACATACAGATCTATGATCCCTACACATACAGATCTATGATCCCTACACACAGATCAATGATCCCTACACATACAGATCTATGATCCCTACACACACAGATCTATGATCCCTACACATACAGATCAATGATCCCTACACACACAGATCAATGATCCCTACACACAGATCAATGATCCCTACACATACAGATCTATGATCCCTACACATACAGATCTATGATCCCTACACACAGATCTATGATCCCTGCACATACAGATCTATGATCCCTACACACAGATCTATGATCCCTACACACAGATCTATGATCCCTACACACAGATCTATGATCCCTACACATACAGATCTATGATCCCTACACACAGATCAATGATCCCTACACACAGATCAATGATCCCTACACATACAGATCTATGATCCCTACACATACAGATCTATGATCCCTACACACAGATCAATGATCCCTACACATACAGATCTATGATCCCTACACATACAGATCTATGATCCCTACACATACAGATCTATGATCCCTACACATACAGATCTATGATCCCTACACATACAGATCTATGATCCCTACACATACAGATCTATGATCCCTACACACAGATCAATGATCCCCACACATACAGATCAATGATCCCTACACACAGATCTATGATCCCTACACATACAGATCTATGATCCCTACACACAGGTCAATGATCCCTACACATACAGATCTATGATCCCTACACACAGATCTATGATCCCTACACATACAGATCTATGATCCCTACACACAGGTCAATGATCCCTACACATACAGATCTATGATCCCTACACATACAGATCTATGATCCCTACACACAGATCTATGATCCCTACACATACAGATCTATGATCCCTACACACTGATCTATGATCCCTACACACTCCCTGCCCCTATTTCTTAAGCATCCACAAGGTGAAGGATACATTTCCATGATAAGAATTAATGTCTTTTTGGTTTCAAAGGCGTCAAGCAGCAGAGTCACCCGGTCATGTGACACCACCGACAAGATATCCCGCTCACGGTATGCCTGCTGACGGGTCTTGCTTCTCAGCGGGATGAATTTGGCTGCACATGTGGCTCCATTTCCTTTGTGCACAACACGTTTCACAAAACCAAAGGATCCCCTGAAGACAAAACAGAAGGTGGTAAAGAGTGAATGCGAAAGAGCTCCAAGAACTGTGAGTGCAGCTCTGGAGGTGACTGGAGGATAAGACATGATGGAACAGCAGAATAGTGAGTGCAGCTCTGGAGGATAAGACATGATGTAACAGCAGAATAGTGAGAATCACCCTGGTAAGTTTGAGAGTCTGTAGCTGGGATGGAGAGATCCCGAGTTGGCATGCTGATAAGATGGTGGACCAGCGGAGGGGTCGGTCTTCGACCCTAAGGAAAAGTTTAAACCTGATGAAATGGTACCTGCTCCTCTGTTCATCTACCTGGGCAGTGTACGTATCCTGCCTGACTAGGATCTACAGCCAGTTCTTCCAGCTGTTATGAGGGAATAGGTTGAACCTGGTTATGTACTGTAGGAAACAAGGGGGTTTATCTATGGTGGACCCTGTGGTCTTCTTAACAAACACTTTCTTGAAAACCAATTTCACAGACCTCTGGAGAGAGAGAGAGGGCTCCTCCGTGGGTATTCTCCTGTAAGGGGCTCCTCCGTGGTTATCCTCCTGTCGGGGGCTCCTCCGTGGGTATCCTCCTGTAAGGGGCTCCTCCGTGGGTATCCTCCTGTAGGGGGCTCCTCCGTGGGTATCTTCTTGTAAGGGGCTCCTCCGTGGGTATCCTCCTGTAGGGGGCTCCTCTGTGGGCATCCTCCTTTAAGGGACTCCTCCGTGGGCATCCTCCTGTAGGGGGCTCCTCTGTGGGTATCCTCCTGTAGGGGGCTCCTCCGTGGGTATCTTCTTGTAAGGGGCTCCTCCGTGGGTATCCTCCTGTAGGGGGCTCCTCTGTGGGCATCCTCCTTTAAGGGACTCCTCCGTGGGCATCCTCCTGTAGGGGGCTCCTCTGTGGGTATCCTCCTGTAGGAGGCTCCTCCGTGGGTATCCTCCTGTAAGGGACTCCTCCGTGGGTATCGTCCTGTATGGGGCTCCTCTGTGGGTATCCTCCTGTAGGGGGCTCCTCCGTGGGTATCCTCCTGTAGGGGGCTCCTCTGTGGGCATCTTCCTGTAGGGGCTCCTCTGTGGGCATCCTCCTGTAGGGGGCTCCTCTGTGGGCATCCTCCTGTAGGGGGCTCCTCCGTGGGCATCCTCCTGTAGGGGGCTCCTCCGTGGGCATCCTCCTGTAGGGGGCTCCTCCGTGGGTATCCTGCTGTAGGGGGCTCCTCCGTGGGCATCCTCCTGTAGGGGGCTCCTCCGTGGGCATCCTCCTGTAGGGGGCTCCTCTGTGGGTATCCTCCTGTAGGGGGCTCCTTCGTGAGCATCCTCCTGTAGGGGGCTCCTCCGTGGGCATCCTCCTGTAGGGGGCTCCTCTGTGGGTATCCTCCTTTAGGGGGCTCCTCCGTGGGTATCCTCCTGTAGGGGGCTCCTCCATGAGCATCCTCCTGTAGGGGGCTCCTCCGTGGTATCCTCCTGTAGCGGGCTCCTCTGTGGGTATCCTCCTGTAGGGGGCTCCTCTGTGGGCATCCTCCTGTATGGGGCTCCTCTGTGGGCATCCTCCTGTAGGGGGCTTCTCCGTGGGTATCCTCCTGTAGGGGGCTCCTCCGTGGGTATCCTGCTTTAGGGGGCTCCTACGTGGGCATCCTCCTGTAGGGGGATCCTCTGTGGGCATCCTCCTGTAGGGGGCACCTCCGTAGGTACACTCTTGCAGGGAATGGCTTCGGCAAGGATCTTCGTACACCTCATGGATATCTCTCGGCTTATGCTGCCCCGACTCTGATATGTTGGTGATGTTGACCCATTTCCAGAAGCCTTTGGGCCTCAGGGACTGCCCAGGTCGGGATCTCAGGGTACAGTTCAGACTATTAAACTCAGAAAGGATCATCTAGAGGTTTGGGGACCTGGCCTAGCACTGATTTCAGGGGAAGCTTTATGCGAGGGACAACCTGGGGTGCAGGAAGTCTGATGCACATCCCCGGGAGAAGTGTGGGAACATGGGGGGAGATTTATCAAAACCTGTGAGGAGGAAGAGTGGTACAGTTTCCCATATTAACCAATCAGATTGCTTCTTTCATTTGTCACAGGCCTCTATAAAAATGAAAGAAGTGATCTGATTGGTTGCTATGGGCAACTGCACCACTCTTCCTCTACACAGGCTTTGATAAATCTCCCCCATGGAGAGCATGACTGCCGGATTCAGCTAGTCAGCCTTACCGATCCTGAGTGGGAATATGAGGGGGGATCAGGTCTGGAGGAACATCACTGGGACCTCGGGAGATCAGGTCTAGAGGAACATCACTGGGACCTCGGGAGATCAGGTCTAGAGGAACATCACTGGGACCTCGGGAGATCAGGTATAAAGGAACATCACTGGGACCTCAAGAGATTAGGTCTAGAGTAACATCACTGGGACCTCGGGAGATCAGGTCTAGAGGAACATCACTGGGACCTCGGGAGATCAGGTCTAGAGGAACATCACTGGGACCTCAAGAGATCAGGTCTAGAGGAACATCACTGGGACCTCGGGAGATCAGGTCTAGAGGAACATCACTGGGACCTCAGGAGATCAGGTCTGGAGGAACATCACTGGGACCTCGGGAGATCAGGTCTAGAGGAACATCACTGGGACCTCGGGAGATCAGGTCTAGAGGAACATCACTGGGACCTCAAGAGATCAGGTCTAGAGGAACATCACTGGGACCTCGGGAGATCAGGTCTAGAGGAACATCACTGGGACCTCGAGAGATCAGATCTAGAGGAACATCACTGGGACCTCGGGAGATCAGGTCTAGAGGAACATCACTGGGACCTCGGGAGATCAGGTCTAGAGGAACATCACTGGGACCTCAAGAGATCAGGTCTAGAGGAACATCACTGGGACCTCGGGAGATCAGATCTAGAGGAACATCACTGGGACCTCGGAAGATCAGGTCTAGAGGAACATCACTGGGACCTCGTGAGATCAGGTCTAGAGGAACATCACTGGGACCTGGGGAGATCAGGTCTAGAGGAACATCACTGGGACCTCAAGAGATCAGGTCTAGAGGAACATCACTGGGACCTCGGGAGATCAGATCTAGAGGAACATCACTGGGACCTCGGGAGATCAGGTCTAGAGGAACATCACTGGGACCTCGGGAGATCAGGTCTAGAGGAACATCACTGGGACCTCAAGAGATCAGGTCTAGAGGAACATCACTGGGACCTCGGGAGAACAGATCTAGAGGAACATCACTGGGACCTCGGGAGATCAGATCTAGAGGAACATCACTGGGACCTCAAGAGATCAGGTCTAGATGAACATCACTGGGACCTCGGGAGATCAGGTCTAGAGGAACATCACTGGGACCTCGGGAGATCAGGTCTAGAGGAACATCACTGGGACCTCGAGAGATCAGGTCTAGAGGAACATCACTGGGACCTCGAGAGATCAGGTCTAGAGGAACATGACTGGGACCTCGGGAGATCAGGTCTAGAGGAACATCACTGGGACCTCGGGAGATCAGGTCTAGAGGAACATCACTGGGACCTCAAGAGATCAGGTCTAGAGGAACATCACTGGGACCTCGGGAGAACAGATCTAGAGGAACATCACTGGGACCTCGGGAGATCAGATCTAGAGGAACATCACTGGGACCCTGAAGAGATCAGGTCTAGAGGAACATCACTGGGACCTCAAGAGATCAGGTCTAGAGGAACATCACTGGGACCTCGGAAGATCAGGTCTAGAGGAACATCACTGGGACCTCGGGAGATCAGGTCTGGAGGAACATCACTGGGACCTCGGGAGATCAGGTCTAGAGGAACATCACTGGGACCTCGGGAGATCAGGTCTAGAGGAACATCACTGGGACCTCAAGAGATCAGGTCTAGAGGAACATCACTGGGACCTCGGGAGATCAGGTCTAGAGGAACATCACTGGGACCTCGAGAGATCAGGTCTAGAGGAACATCACTGGGACCTCGAGAGATCAGGTCTAGAGGAACATCACTGGGACCTCGAGAGATCAGGTCTAGAGGAACATCACTGGGACCTCAAGAGATCAGGTCTAGAGGAACATCACTGGGACCTCGGGAGATCAGATCTAGAGGAACATCACTGGGACCTCGGGAGATCAGGTCTAGAGTAACATCACTGGGACCTCGGGAGATCAGGTCTAGAGGAACATCACTGGGACCTCGGGAGATCAGGTCTAGAGGAACATCACTGGGACCTCAAGAGATCAGGTCTAGAGGAACATCACTGGGACCTCGGG
The DNA here is from genome assembly GCF_029499605.1 of Hyla sarda. NCBI lineage: Eukaryota > Metazoa > Chordata > Amphibia > Anura > Hylidae > Hyla > Hyla sarda. The sequence goes on along the minus strand of NC_079193.1, from coordinate 518,763 downwards.
AGATCAGGTCTAGAGGAAACATCACTGGGACCTCGGGAGATCAGGTCTAGAGGAACATCACTGGGACCTCGGGAGATCAGGTCTAGAGGAACATCACTGGGACCTCGGGAGATCAGGTCTGGAGGAACATCACTGGGACCTCGGGAGATCAGGTCTAGAGGAACATCACTGGGACCTCGGGAGATCAGGTCTAGAGGAACATCACTGGGACCTCAAGAGATCAGGTCTAGAGGAACATCACTGGGACCTCGGGAGATCAGGTCTAGAGGAACATCACTGGGACCTCGAGAGATCAGATCTAGAGGAACATCACTGGGACCTCGGGAGATCAGGTCTAGAGGAACATCACTGGGACCTCGGGAGATCAGGTCTAGAGGAACATCACTGGGACCTCAAGAGATCAGGTCTAGAGGAACATCACTGGGACCTCGGGAGATCAGATCTAGAGGAACATCACTGGGACCTCGGAAGATCAGGTCTAGAGGAACATCACTGGGACCTCGAGAGATCAGGTCTAGAGGAACATCACTTGGACCTGGGGAGATCAGGTCTAGAGGAACATCACTGGGACCTCAAGAGATCAGGTCTAGAGGAACATCACTGGGACCTCGGGAGATCAGATCTAGAGGAACATCACTGGGACCTCGGGAGATCAGGTCTAGAGGAACATCACTGGGACCTCGGGAGATCAGATCTAGAGGAACATCACTGGGACCTCAAGAGATCAGGTCTAGAGGAACATCACTGGGACCTCGGGAGATCAGGTCTAGAGGAACATCACTGGGACCTCGGGAGATCAGGTCTAGAGGAACATCACTGGCACCTCAAGAGATCAGGTCTAGAGGAACATCACTGGGACCTCGGGAGATCAGATCTAGAGGAACATCACTGGGACCTCGGGAGATCAGGTCTAGAGGTACATCACTGGGACCTCGGGAGATCAGGTCTAGAGGAACATCACTGGGACCTCAAGAGATCAGGTCTAGAGGAACATCACTGGGACCTCGGGAGATCAGATCTAGAGGAACATCACTGGGACCTCGGGAGATCAGGTCTAGAGGAACCATCACTGGGACCTCGAGAGATCAGGTCTAGAGGAACATCACTGGGACCTCGAGAGATCAGGTCTAGAGGAACATCACTGGGACCTCGGAGATCAGATCTAGAGGAACATCACTGGGACCTCGGGAGATCAGGTCTAGAGGAACATCACTGGGACCTCAAGAGATCAGGTCTAGAGGAACATCACTGGGACCTCGGGAGATCAGATCTAGAGGAACATCACTGGGACCTCGGGAGATCAGATCTAGAGGAACATCACTGGGACCTCGGGAGATCAGGTCTAGAGGAACATCACTGGGACCTCGGGAGATCAGGACTAGAGGAACATCACTGGGACCTCTGGAGATCAGGTCTAGAGGAACATCACTGGGACCTCGGGAGATCAGATCTAGAGGAACATCACTGGGACCTCGAGAGATCAGGTCTAGAGGAACATCACTGGGACCTCGGGAGATCAGATCTAGAGGAACATCACTGGGACCTCAAGAGATCAGGTCTAGAGGAACATCACTGGGACCTCGGGAGATCAGGACTAGAGGAACATCACTGGGACCTCGGGAGATCAGATCTAGAGGAACATCACTGGGACCTCGGGAGATCAGGCCTAGAGGAACATCACTGGGACCTCGGGAGATCAGGTCTAGAGGAACATCACTGGGACCTCGGGAGATCAGGACTAGTGGAACATCATTGGGACCTCGGGAGATCAGGTCTGGAGGAACATCACTGGGACCGCGGGAGATCAGGTCTGGAGGCTGGCAGGTTGGGTAGAAGTATGGCTTTCCTCCTGTAGAGGGTTTTCTACTAATGTGCTCCAGGTACTAAGCCTCTGCAGGCTACCATTATTCTGGATAGGGACAGTGGGTCAGGGATGTTATGGGGTAAGTGGTAGGACTAGTCCTAAATTGTCGGGGCATGCCTCTCTTAGCTTTTTGTATGGTTTTCAGGAAGGTTATGGTACAAGCGTCTAGGTGTTATAGTTCAGCGGTGAAGGAGTTATGATGTTGTGGACAGGCAGGGTGTGTAGTCAGGGTCATGATATTGGGATATTAATCTCATTGATGGGGGAGGAGGAGGCACAGGGCAGGACATTCCCTCCCGCTGGATTTCTCTGTTATCAGCCACGTCACGCCGCAGTCTGTTCCTGCACAGCGGATCCTCCCCCTCCATGTTCCCGTGTCTGTAAATACTTTGCAATCTGAGCTACAGAATCTTCATCCAGAGGGAAAAATCCAAGAAGTTAATGAAGGTGAATAACGCGGCAGCGCGCTGGGACTGCGAGCAGAGGATCCGGAATATTCATCCTACCTCCCAATCTCTTCTTTAACCTCGAAGAACGACTTCAGCTTCCTCCTCCTGTGCTGCGGCTTCATCTCCTGCTCCTTCTCTTCTGGAGAGAAGAAAAACTCTTGTCACCTGTCACACAATGGAAATGTCACCTCCCCTCCCCCCGCATGAACTAGACTCCCCCGGAACCCTCATCGCAGCAACATCACGGCTGTCAGAGCAAAACAAAGATACAACGTAACGCTGCAGGGAGATGGGAAACAGTGTAACAGTGCGGGGATGTGGGATATGGTGTAACACTGCAGGGATGTGGGGGATACGGTGTAACACTGCAGGGATGTGGGGGATACGGTGTAACACTGCAGGGATGTGGGATACGGTGTAACACTGCAGGGATGTGGGGGATACGGTGTAACACTGCAGGGATGTGGGATACGGTGTAACACTGCGGGGATGTGGGATACAGTGTAACATTGCAGGGATGTGGGATACGGTGTAACACTGCAGGGATGTGGGGGATACGGTGTAACACTGCAGGGATGAGGGGGATACGGTGTAACACTGCAGGGATGTGGGATACGGTGTAACACTGCAGGGATGTGGGGGATACGGTGTAACACTTCAGGGATGAGGGGGATACGGTGTAACACTGCGAGGATGTGGGATACGGTGTAACACTGCGGGGATGTGGGATACGGTGTAACACTGCAGGGATGTGGGATACGGTGTAACACTGCGGGGATGTGGGATACGGTGTAACACTGCAGGGATGAGGGCGATACGGTGTAACACTGCGGGGATGTGGGATACGGTGTAACACTGCGGGGATGTGGGGGATACGGTGTAACACTGCGGGGATGTGGGGGATACGATGTAACACTGCGGGGATGTGGGATACGGTGTAACACTGCGGGGATGTGGGGGATACGGTGTAACACTGCGGGGATGTGGGATACGGTGTAACACTGCGGGGATGTGGGATACGGTGTAACACTGCGGGGATGTGGGGGATACGATGTAACACTGCAGGGATGTGGGGGATACGGTGTAACACTGCGGGGATGTGGGATACGGTGTAACACTGCGGGGATGTGGGATACGGTGTAACACTGCAGGGATGTGGGGGATACGGTGTAACACTGCGGGGATGTGGGATACGGTGTAACACTGCGGGGATGTGGGATACGGTGTAACACTGCGGGGATGTGGGGGATACGGTGTAACACTGCGGGGATGTGGGATATGGTGTAACACTGCGGGGATGAGGGGGATACGGTGTAACACTGCGGGGATGTGGGATACGGTGTAACACTGCGGGGATGTGGGATACGGTGTAACACTGCGAGGATGGGGGATACGGTGTAACACTGCAGGGATGTGGGATACGGTGTAACACTGCGGGGATGTTGGATACGGTGTAACACAGCAGGGATGTGTGGGATACGGTGTAACACTGCGAGGATGGGGGATACGGTGTAACACTGCAGGGATGTGGGATACGGTGTAACACTGCGGGGATGGGGGATACGGTGTAACACTGCAGGGATGTGGGATACGGTGTAACACTGCGGGGATGTGGGATACGGTGTAACACTGCGGGGATGTGGGATACGGTGTAACACTGCGGGGATGTGGGATACGGTGTAACACTGCAGGGATGTGGGATACGGTGTAACACTGCGGGGATGTGGGATACGGTGTAACACTGCGGGGATGTGGGATACGGTGTAACACTGCGGGGATGTGGGATACGGTGTAACACTGCGGGGATGTGGGATACGGTGTAACACTGCAGGGATGGGGGATACGGTGTATCACGGTCAGGCAGGGAGCTGTATATCTATTATGGCAGTTCTTGGTTCCTCACCAACCACCATCACCAGTTCGGCCTTGCAGGACACTTCTCCGGCAAAGTTTCGGGCCACACAGGTGTACACCCCGCCGTCTGCCGCCTCTGTGTGACGGATGATCAGCGAGTATCTCCTCTCCTCTCGCAGCATCTGGATTCGGTCACTTTCCTTCAGCAGCTTCTGGTCCTGATGAAGTACAGAAGGTGTCCACCATGTTATACCAGACTATGGTCAGCGGGGTATTACCTTATACCAGACTATGGTCAGCGGGGTATTACCTTATACCAGACTATGGTCAGCGGGGTATTACCTTATACCAGACTATGGTCAGCGGGGTATTACCTTATACCAGACTATGGTCAGCGGAGTATTACCTTATACCAGACTATGGTCAGCGGGGTATTACCTTATACCAGACTATGGTCAGCGGGGTATTACCTTATACCAGACTATGGTCAGCGGGGTATTACCTTATACCAGACTATGGTCAGCGGGGTATTACCTTATACCAGACTATGGTCAGCGGGGTATTACCTTATACCAGACTATGGTCAGCGGTGTATTACCTTATACCAGACTATGGTCAGCGGGGTATTACCTTATACCAGACTATGGTCAGCGGGGTATTACCTTATACCAGACTATGGTCAGCGGGGTATTACCTTATACCAGACTATGGTCAGCGGGGTATTACCTTATACCAGACTATGGTCAGCGGGGTATTACCTTATACCAGACTATGGTCAGCGGGGTATTACCTTATACCAGACTATGGTCAGCGGTGTATTACCTTATACCAGACTATGGTCAGCGGGGTATTACCTTATACCAGACTATGGTCAGCGGGGTATTACCTTATACCAGACTATGGTCAGCGGGGTATTACCTTATACCAGACTATGGTCAGCGGGGTATTACCTTATACCAGACTATGGTCAGCGGTGTATTACCTTATACCAGACTATGGTCAGCGGGGTATTACCTTATACCAGACTATGGTCAGCAGGGTATTACCTTATACCAGACTATGGTCAGCGGGGTATTACCTTATACCAGACTATGGTCAGCGGGGTATTACCTTATACCAGACTATGGTCAGCGGGGTATTACCTTATACCAGACTATGGTTAGCGGGGTATTACCTTATACCAGACTATGGTTAGCGGGGTATTACCTTATACCAGACTATGGTCAGCGGGGTATTACCTTATACCAGACTATGGTCAGCGGGGTATTACCTTATACCAGACTATGGTCAGCGGGGTATTACCTTATACCAGACTATGGTCAGCAGGGTATTACCTTATACCAGACTATGGTCAGCGGGGTATTACCTTATACCAGACTATGGTCAGCAGGGTATTACCTTATACCAGACTATGGTCAGCAGGGTATTACCTTATACCAGACTATGGTTAGCGGGGTATTACCTTATACCAGACTATGGTTAGCGGGGTATTACCTTATACCAGACTATGGTCAGCGGGGTATTACCTTATACCAGACTATGGTCAGCGGGGTATTACCTTATACCAGACTATGGTCAGCGGGGTATTACCTTATACCAGACTATGGTCAGCGGGGTATTACCTTATACCAGACTATGGTCAGCGGGGTATTACCTTATACCAGACTATGGTCAGCGGGGTATTACCTTATACCAGACTATGGTCAGCGGGGTATTACCTTATACCAGACTATGGTCAGCGGGGTATTACCTTATACCAGACTATGGTCAGCGGGGTATTACCTTATACCAGACTATGGTCAGCGGGGGGCTTCCATCTATTAGAGCATCAAATTGTGCTGTTTCTCCCCGATAGCTGTGAACGTCTTCTATGGTCTCCTGCATATATGGGGGATCTGTGAGGATCAAACACAAATGGGGGAGATTTATCAAAACATCATCCATACCTCATCATCCCCCCATCTATTTATTATCCATCCATCTATTATTCATACACCCATCATCAATCAATCATCCATACATCCATTAATCCAACATATACCCATCATCCACACACCCATCATCCATACACCCATCACTCATACATACATCATCCATACACCCATCATCCATACACCCATCACTCATACATACATCATCCATACACCCATCATTAATACACCCATCATCAATACACCCATCATCCATACACCCATCATCAATACACCCATCACTCATACATCCATCATCCATACGCCCATCATCCATACGCCCATCATCAATCAATCAACCATACATCCATTAATCCAACATATACCCATCATCCATACACCCATCACTCATACATACATCATCCATACACCCATCATCAATACACCCATCATCCATACACCCATCAACCATACATTCATCATCCATACACCCATCATCCATACACCCATCATCCATACACTCATCATCCATACACTCATCATCCATACACTCATCAACCATACACTCATCATCCATACACTCATCAACCATACACCCATCATCCATACACCCATCATCCATACACTCATCATCCATACACTCATCATCCATACTCTCATCAACCATACACTCATCATCCATACACCCATCATCCATACACCCATCATCCATACACTCATCATCCATACACTCATCATCCATACACCCATCATCCATACACCCATCATCCATACATACACTCATCATCCATACACCCATCGTCCATACACCCATCATCCATACATACACTCATCGTCCATACACTCATCGTCCATACACTCATCGTCCATACACTCATCATCCATACACCCATCATCCATACACCCATCATCCATACACTCATCAACCATACACTCATCATCCATACACCCATCATCCATACACCCATCATCCATACACTCATCATCCATACACTCATCATCCATACACCCATCATCCATACACCCATCATCCATACATACACTCATCATCCATACACCCATCGTCCATACACCCATCATCCATACATACACCCATCGTCCATACACTCATCGTCCATACACTCATCATCCATACACTCATCATCCATACACCCATCATCCATACACTCATCATCCATACACTCATCAACCATACACTCATCATCCATACACTCATCATCCATACACTCATCAACCATACACTCATCAACCATACACTCATCATCTATACACTCATCATCCATACACTCATCATCCATACACCCATCATCCATACACCCATCATCCATACATACACTCATCATCCATACACCCATCGTCCATACACCCATCATCCATACACTCATCAACCATACACTCATCATCCATACACTCATCGTCCATACACTCATCAACCATACACTCATCGTCCATACACTCATCGTCCATACACTCATCATCCATACACTCATCATCCATACACCCATCATCCATACACCCATCATCCATACACTCATCATCCATATACTCATCAACCATACACTCATCATCCATACACTCATCATCCATACACTCATCAACCATACACTCATCAACCATACACTCATCATCCATACACTCATCATCCATACACTCATCATCCATACATACACTCATCATCCATACACTCATCATCCATACACTCATCATCCATACACTCATCATCCAAACACTCATCATCCATACACCCATCATCCATACACCCATCATCCATACACCCATCATCCATACACCCATCAACCATACACCCATCATCCATACACCCATCAACCATACACCCATCATCCATACACCCATCATCCATACACTCATCATCCATACACTCATCATCCATACACTCATCATCCATACACCCATCATCCATACACCCATCATCCATACATACTCATCATCCATACACTCATCATCCATACACCCATCATCCATACACCCATCATCCATACACCCATCATCCATACATACTCATCATCCATACACCCATCATCCATACATACACTCATCGTCCATAAACTCATCATCCATACACTCATGATCCATACACCCATCATCCATACATACACTCATCGTCCATACACTCATCATCCATACACTCATCATCCATACACTCATCGTCCATACACCCATCATCCATACATACACTCATCGTCCATACACTCATCATCCATACACCCATCATCCATACACCCATCATCCATACACCCATCTAACAGCAACTATACAGAGCAAATTCAGACACCCCTGACACCTCTGCCTGTAGGGGGCGTCCTTCACACTTTACATGGGGGGATCTGCTGCACTCTGGGCCCCGGTAATAATGTATCAGTCACAGATGAAGGTTATTGTGAATAATATAATGACAGCGTCTAAGGGAAAAGATTCAAGAGACAACGACCTTGGCGTCACCTTGAGGGTTATGGACGAAGGATCTAAGTCTATCTATCTCATATCTATCTCATATCTATCTATCTATCTCATATCTATATATTTATCTATCTCATATCTATCTATCTATCTCATATCTATCTATCTCATATCTATCTATCTATCTATCTCATATCTATCTATCTATCTATCTATCTATCTCATATCTATCTATCTCATATCTATCTATCTATCTATCTATCTCATATCTATCTATCTATCTATCTATCTATCTCATATCTATCTATCTATCTATCTATCTCATATCTATCTATCTATCTCATATCTATCTATCTCATATCTATCTATCTATCTATCTCATATCTATCTCATATCTATCTATCTATCTATCTCATATCTATCTATCTCATATCTATCTCATATCTATCTATCTATCTATCTCATATCTATCTATCTATCTATCTATCTCATATCTATCTATCTATCTATCTATCTCATATCTATCTATCTCATATATATCTATCTGTCTATCTATCTCATATCTATCTCATATCTATCTATCTATCTATCTCATATCTATCTATCTCATATCTATCTCATATCTATCTATCTATCTATCTCATATCTATCTATCTATCTATCTCATATCTATCTCATATCTATCTATCTCATATATATCTATCTATCTATCTCATATCTATCTCATATCTATCTATCTATCTCATATCTATCTATCTATCTATCTATCTCATATCTATCTATCTATCTATCTATCTCATATCTATCTCATATCTATCTCATATCTATCTATCTCATATCTATCTATCTATCTCATATCTATCTATCTATATATCCATCTCATATCTATCTCATATCTATCTATCTCATATCTATCTCATATCTATCTATCTATCTCATATCTATCTCATATCTATCTCATATCTATCTCATATCTATCTATCTATCTATCTCATATCTATCTATCTATCTCATATCTATCTATCTCATATCTATCTATCTCATATCTATCTATCTCATATCTATCTCATATCTATCTCATATCTATCTCATATCTATCTATCTCATATCTATCTATCTCATATCTATCTATCTATCTCATATCTATCTATCTATATATCCATCTCATATCTATCTCATATCTATCTATCTCATATCTATCTCATATCTATCTATCTATCTCATATCTATCTCATATCTATCTATCTATCTCATATCTATCTCATATCTATCTCATATCTATCTATCTATCTCATATCTATCTCATATCTATCTATCTCATATCTATCTCATATCTATCTCATATCTATCTCATATCTATCTATCTATCTATCTCATATCTATCTATCTCATATCTATCTATCTATCTATCTCATATCTATCTATCTATCACATATCTATCTATCTCATATCTATCTATCTATCTATCTCATATCTATCTATCTCATATCTATCTATCTATCTATCTCATATCTATCTATCTACCTCATATCTATCTATCTCATATCTATCTATCTCATATCTATCTATCTATCTAATACCTATCTATCTATCTATCTATCTATCTATCTAATACCTATCTATCTATCTATCTATCTCATATCTATCTATCTCATATCTATCTATCTATCTCATATCTATCTATCTCATATCTATCTGTCTATCTATCTCATATCTATCTATCTCATATCTATCTATCTGTCTATCTATCTATCTCATATCTATCTATCTCATATCTATCTCATGTCTATCTATCTATCTTTCTATCTATCTCATATCTATCTATCTATCTCATATCTATCTATGTCATATCTATCTCATATCTATCTCATATCTATCTATCTCATATCTATCTATTTATCTCATATCTATCTATCTATCTATCTCATATCTGTCTATCTATCTCATATCTATCTATCTATCTCATATCTGTCTATCTATCTCATATCTATCTATCTGTCTATCTATCTATCTCATATCCATCTATCTCATATCTATCTATCTATCTCATATCTATCTATCTATCTATCTATCTAATATATATCTATCTCATATCTATCTACCTATCTCATATCTATCTATCTTTCTCATATCTATCTATCTCATATCTATCTATCTATCTCATATCTATCTATCTCATATCTATCTATCTCTATCTATATCCCTGACCTCTTTATACAATGCCCCCATAACACTGGCCCTCACCTCTCTATACATTGCCCCCATAACACTGGCCCTGACCCCTCTATACAATGCCCCCATAACACTGGCCCTCACCTCTCTATACAATGCCCCCATAACACTGGCCCTGACCTCTCTATACAATGCCCCCATAACACTGGCCCTGACTCCTCTATACAATGCCCTCATAACACTGGCCCTGACCTCTCTATACAATGCCCCCATAACACTGGCCTTGACCTCTCTATACAATGCCCCCATAACACTGGCCCTGACCTCTCTATACAATGCCCCCATAACACTGGCCCTGACCCCTCTATACAATGCCCCCATAACACTGGCCCTGTCCTCTCTATACAATGCCCCCATAACACTGGCCCTGTCCTCTCTATACAATGCCCCCATAACACTGGCCCTGACCTCTCTATACATTGCCCCCATAACACTGGCCCTGACCCCTCTATAAAATGCCCCCATAACACTGGCCTTCACCTCTCTATACAATGCCCCCCATAACACCGCTCCTGACCCCTTTATACAATGCCCCCATAACACTGGCCCTGACCTCTCTATACAATGCCCCCATAACACTGGCCCTGACCTCTCTATACAATGCCCCCATAACACTGCCCCTGACCTCTCTATACAATGCCCCCATAACACTGGCCTTCACCTCTCTATACAATGCCCCCCATAACACCGCTCCTGACCCCTTTATACAATGCCCCCATAACACTGGCCCTGACCTCTCTATACAATGCCCCCATAACACTGGCCCTGACCTCTCTATACAATGCCCCCATAACACTGCCCCTGACCTCTCTATACAATGCCCCCATAACACTGGCCTTCACCTCTCTATACAATGCCCCCCATAACACCGCTCCTGACCCCTTTATACAATGCCCCCATAACACTGGCCCTGTCCTCTCTATACAATGCCCCCATAACACTGGCCCTGTCCTCTCTATACAATGCCCCCATAACACTGGCCCTGACCTCTCTATACATTGCCCCCATAACACTGGCCCTGACCTCTCTATACAATGCCCCCATAACACTGGCCCTCACCTCTCTATACATTGCCCCCATAACACTGGCCCTGACCCCTCTATACAATGCCCCCATAACACTGGCCTTCACCTCTCTATACAATGCCCCCCATAACACCGCTCCTGACCCCTTTATACAATGCCCCCATAACACTGGCCCTGACCTCTCTATACAATGCCCCCATAACACTGGCCCTGACCTCTCTATACAATGCCCCCATAACACTGCCCCTGACCTCTCTATACAATGCCCCCATAACACTGGCCCTGACCCCTCTATACAATGCCCCCATAACACTGGCCCTGACCTCTCTATACAATGCCCCCATAACACTGGCCTTCACCTCTCTATACAATGCCCCCCATAACACCGCTCCTGACCCCTTTATACAATGCCCCCATAACACTGGCCCTGACCTCTCTATACAATGCCCCCATAACACTGGCCCTGACCTCTCTATACAATGCCCCCATAACACTGCCCCTGACCTCTCTATACAATGCCCCCATAACACTGGCCTTCACCTCTCTATACAATGCCCCCCATAACACCGCTCCTGACCCCTTTATACAATGCCCCCATAACACTGGCCCTGACCTCTCTATACAATGCCCCCATAACACTGGCCCTGACCTCTCTATACAATGCCCCCATAACACTGCCCCTGACCTCTCTATACAATGCCCCCATAACACTGGCCCTCACCTCTCTATACATTGCCCCCATAACACTGGCCCTGACCCCTCTATACAATGCCCCCATAACACTGGCCCTGTCCTCTCTATACAATGCCCCCATAACACTGGCCCTGACCTCTCTATACAATGCCCCCATAACACTGGCCCTGACTCCTCTATACAATGCCCCCATAACACTGGCCCTGACCTCTCTATACAATGCCCCCATAACACTGGCCCTGACCTCTCTATACAATGCCCCCATAACACTGGCCCTGACCTCTCTATACAATGCCCCCATAACACTGGCCCTGACCTCTCTATACAATGCCCCCATAACACTGCCCCTGACCTCTCTATACAATGCCCCCATAACACTGGCCCTGACCCCTCTATACAATGCCCCCATAACACTGCCCCTGACCTCTCTATACAATGCCCCCATAACACTGCCCCTGACCTCTCTATACAATGCCCCTGTCACGATTCGGCAGGCTGGAGGTGGATCCTCTGTGCCAGAGAGGGATTGGCGTGGACCGTGCTAGTGGACCGGTTCTAAGTTGCTACTGGTATTCACCAGAGCCCGCCGCAAAGCGGGATGGTCTTGCAGCGGCGGTAGCAACCAGGTCGTATCCACCGGTAATGGCTCAACCTCTCTGACTGCTGAGATAAGCGCGGTACAAGGGAGTAGACAGAAGCAAGGTCGGACGTAGCAGAAGGTCAGGGCAGGCGGCAAGGATCGTAGTCAGGGGCAACGGCAGGAGGTCTGGAACACAGGCTACGAACACACAAGGAAACGCTTTCACTGGCACAATGGCAACAAGATCCGGCAAGGGAGTGCAGGGGAAGTGAGGTATACATAGGGAGTGCACAGGTGAAGATACTGATTAAAACCCATGTGCCAATCAGTGGCGCACCGGCCCTTTAAATCGCAAAGACCCTGCGCGCGCGCGCCCTAGGGAGCGGGGCCGCGCACGCCGGGGCAGCACAGATGGGGAGCGAGTCTGGTAAGCGGGTCTGACTGGGGCGCAGCGAACAGGAGAACGCTGTGAGCGGGGACCCGGAGCGCTCAGTGTAACAGTACCCCCCCCCCCCTTGGGTCTCCCCCTCTTTTTAGAACCTGAGAATTTGTGGATAAGGTCCTTGTCAAGGATGTTGTCCTCGGGTTCCCATGACCTCTCCTCAGGGCCGCAATTCTCCCAATCTACAAGAATTTTTTTTTTTACCTCTGACCGTCTTTTTTGGAGAGGAAGAAGAACCCCGCTCCGGCAGGGGAGGAAGACTTGCGGATAAATCCCCTTTTTAAATTTTCTGTACTCCGTCATAGCTTGTGTTTCCGGAGCAGACAGAGGATAGATTCTGCCCCAGGGTGGAGTAGTACCAGGGAGGAGGTCAATAGGACAGTCATAAGACCTGTGAGGAGGCAAAGTCTCTGCTTGTTTTTTGCAAAAAACATCAGCATAGTCCAGATAGGCCTTGGGGAGACCTGGTATGGGAGGAGCCATAGGGTTTTGACTGACAGTACTGGGAGCAGACATAAGACACTTTTTGTGGCAAGTAGTACCCCAGTTCTTGATCTCCCCGGTGGTCCAATCGAGTGTAGGGTAATGGCGTTGAAGCCAAGGTAGTCGAAGAAGAATTTCAGAAGTGCAGTTAGAGAGGACCAGAAATTCAATCTTTTCGTGATGGGGTCCAATGCACATTAAGAGGGGTTCCGTGCGGTAACGCACAGTACAGTCCAATCTTTCATTATTAACAGAGGCGATGTAGAGGGGTCTGGCGAGACTGGTCACCGGGATGTTGAACCTGTTAACGAAAGAGGCCAAAATAAAATTTTCTGCAGATCCGGAATCCAAGAAGGCCACAGCTGAGAAGAAGAAGGTAGGAGAAGAAATCCGCACAGGCACAGTAAGACGTGGAGAAGCAGAGTTCACACCTAGAGCTGTCTCACCTTTGTGCAGGATCGGAGTGCGTCTTTCCTGACGTGGAGGTCGGATAGGACAATCCCTCAGGAAGTGTTCGGTACTGGCACAGTACAGGCATAGGTTCTCCATGCGGCGTCGTGTCCTCTCTTGAGGTGTCAGGTGAGACCGGTCTACTTGCATAGCCTCCACGGCGGGAGGCACAGGAAGGGATTGCAGACGACCAGAGGAGAGAGGAGCCGGGGAGAGAAACCGCCTCGTGCGAACAAAGTCCATATCCTGGCGGAGCTCCTGACGCCTTTCGGAAAAACGCATGTCAATGCGGGTGGCTAGATGAATAAGTTCATGTAGATTAGCAGGGATTTCTCGTGCGGCCAGAACATCTTTAATGTAGCTGGATAGGCCTTTTTTGAAGGTCGCGCAGAGGGCCTCATTATTCCAGGATAATTCGGAGGCAAGAGTACGGAATTGTACGGCGTACTCGCCTACTGAAGAATTACCCTGGACCAGGTTCAGCAGGGCAGTCTCGGCAGAAGAGGCTCGGGCAGGTTCCTCAAAGACACTACGAATTTCCGAGAAGGAGTGTACAGAGGCAGTGACGGGGTCATTGCGGTCCCAGAGCGGTGTGGCCCATGACAGAGCTTTCCCAGACAGAAGGCTGACTACGAAAGCCACCTTAGACCTTTCAGTAGGAAACTGGTCCGACATCATCTCCAAGTGCAGGGAACATTGTGAAAGAAAGCCACGGCAAAACTTAGAGTCCCCATCAAATTTATCCGGCAAGGATAGTCGTAGGACGGAAGTGGCCACTCGCTGCGGAGGAGGTGCAGGAGCTGGCGGAGGAGATGATTGCTGAAGCTGTGGTAGTAGCTGCTGTAGCATCACGGTCAGTTGAGACAGCTGATGGCCTTGTTGCGCTATCTGTTGCGACTGCTGGGCAACCACCGTGGTGAGGTCGGCGACAACTGGCAGCGGGACCTCAGCGGGATCCATGGCCGGATCTACTGTCACGATTCGGCAGGCTGGAGGTGGATCATCTGTGTCAGAGAGGGATTGGCGTGGACCGTGTCGGTGGACCGGTTCTAAGTTGCTACTGGTATTCACCAGGGCCCGCCGCAAAGCGGGATGGTCTTGCAGCGGCGGTAGCAACCAGGTCGTATCCACCAGCAACGGCTCAACCTCGCTGACTGCTGAGATAAGCGCGGTACAAGGGAGTAGACAAGAGCAAGGTCGGACGTAGCAGAAGGTCGGGGCAGGCAGCAAGGATCGTAGTCAGGGGCAACGGCAGGAGGTCTGGAACACAGGCTAGGAACACACAAGGAAACGCTTTCACTGGCACAATGGCAACAGATCCGGCGAGGGAGTGCAGGGGAAGTGAGGTATAAGTAGGGAAGTGCACAGGTGAGAATACTGATTAAAAACCATGCGCAAATCAGTGGCGCACCGGCCCTTTAAATCGCAAAGACCCGGCGCGCGCGCGCCCTAGGGAGCGGGGCCGCGCACGCCGGGGCAGCACAGACGGGGAGCGAGTCTGGTAAGCGGGTCGGGATGCGCACCGCGACAGGAGAACGCTGTGAGCGTTCCGGGGAGGAGCGGGGACCCGGAGAGCTCGGCGTAACAGTACCCCATAACACTGGACCTGACCTCTCTATACAATTCCCCCGTAACACTGGCCCTCACCTCTCTATACAATGCCCCTATAACACTGGCCCTGACCTCTCTATACAATGCCCCCATAACACTTGCCGTGACCCCTCTATACAATGCCCCCATAACACTGGCCCTCACCTCTCTATACAATGCCCCCATAACACTGGCCCTGACCTCTCTATACAATGCCCCCATAACACTGGCCCTGACCTCTCTATACAATGCCCCCATAACACTGGCCCTGACCTCTCTATACAATGCCCCCATAACACTGGCCCTGACCTCTCTATACATTGCCCCCATAACACTGGCCCTGACCTCTCTATACAATGCCCCCATAACACTTGCCATGACCCTTCTATACAATGCCCCCATAACACTGGCCCTGACCTCTCTATACATTGCCCCCATAACAATGGCCCTGACCTCTCTATACAATGCCCCCATAACACTGGCCCTGTCCTCTCTATACAATGCCCCCATAACACTGCCCCTGACCTCTCTATACAATGCCCCCATAACACTGGCCCTGTCATCTCTATACAATGCCCCCATAACACTGGCCCTGACCTCTCTATACAATGCCCCCATAACACTGGCCTTGTCCTCTCTATACAATGCCCCCATAACACTGTCCCTGTCCTCTCTATACAATGCCCCCATAACACTGGCCCTGACCTCTCTATACAATGCCCTCATGACACTGGCCCTGACCTCTGTATACATTGCCCCCATAACAATGGCCCTGACCTCTCTATACAATGCCCCCATAACACTGGCCCCGACCTCTCTATACAATGCCCCCATAACACTGACCCTGACCTCTCTATACATTGCCCCCATAACACTGGCCCTGACCTCTCTATACAATGCCCCCATAACACTGGCCCTCACCTCTCTATACAATGCCCCCATAAAACTGGCCCTGACCTCTCTATACAATGCCCCCATAACAATGGCCCTGACCTCTCTATACAATGCCCCCATAACACTGGCCCCGACCTCTCTATACAATGCCCCCATAACACTGACCCTGACCTCTCTATACATTGCCCCCATAACACTGGCCCTGACCTCTCTATACAATGCCCCCATAACACTGGCCCTCACCTCTCTATACAATGCCCCCATAACACTGGCCCTGACCTCTCTATACAATGCCCCCATAACACTGGCCCTGACCTCTCTATACAATGCCCCCATAACACTGGCCCTGACCTCTCTATACAATGCCCCCATAACACTGGCCCTGACCTCTCTATACAATGCCCCCATAACACTGGCCCCCTGACCTCTCTATACAATGCCCCCATAACACTGGCCCTGACCTCTCTATACAATGCCCTCATAACACTGGCCCTGACCTCTCTATACAATGCCCCCATAACACTGGCCCTGACCTCTCTATACAATGCCCCCATAACACTTGCCATGACCCTTCTATACAATGCCCCCATAACACTGGCCCTGACCTCTCTATACATTGCCCCCATAACAATGGCCCTGACCTCTCTATACAATGCCCCCATAACACTGGCCCTGTCCTCTCTATACAATGCCCCCATAACACTGCCCCTGACCTCTCTATACAATGCCCCCATAACACTGGCCCTGTCATCTCTATACAATGCCCCCATAACACTGGCCCTGACCTCTCTATACAATGCCCCCATAACACTGGCCTTGTCCTCTCTATACAATGCCCCCATAACACTGTCCCTGTCCTCTCTATACAATGCCCCCATAACACTGGCCCTGACCTCTCTATACAATGCCCTCATGACACTGGCCCTGACCTCTGTATACATTGCCCCCATAACAATGGCCCTGACCTCTCTATACAATGCCCCCATAACACTGGCCCCGACCTCTCTATACAATGCCCCCATAACACTGACCCTGACCTCTCTATACATTGCCCCCATAACACTGGCCCTGACCTCTCTATACAATGCCCCCATAACACTGGCCCTCACCTCTCTATACAATGCCCCCATAAAACTGGCCCTGACCTCTCTATACAATGCCCCCATAACAATGGCCCTGACCTCTCTATACAATGCCCCCATAACACTGGCCCCGACCTCTCTATACAATGCCCCCATAACACTGACCCTGACCTCTCTATACATTGCCCCCATAACACTGGCCCTGACCTCTCTATACAATGCCCCCATAACACTGGCCCTCACCTCTCTATACAATGCCCCCATAACACTGGCCCTGACCTCTCTATACAATGCCCCCATAACACTGGCCCTGACCTCTCTATACAATGCCCCCATAACACTGGCCCTGACCTCTCTATACAATGCCCCCATAACACTGGCCCTGACCTCTCTATACAATGCCCCCATAACACTGGCCCCCTGACCTCTCTATACAATGCCCCCATAACACTGGCCCTGACCTCTCTATACAATGCCCTCATAACACTGGCCCTGACCTCTCTATACAATGCCCCCATAACACTGGCCCTGACCTCTCTATACAATGCCCCCATAACACTGGCCCTCACCTCTCTATACAATGCCCTTATGACACTGGCCCTCACCTCTCTATACAATGCCCTCATAACACTGGCCCTGACCTCTCTATACAATGCCCCCATAACACTGCCCCTGACCTCTCTATACAATGCCCCCATAACACCGGCCCTGACCTCTCTATACAATGCCCCCATAACACTGGCCCTGACCTCTCTATACAATGCCCCCATAACACTGCCCCTGACCTCTCTATACAATGCCCCCATAACACCGGCCCTGACCTCTCTATACAATGCCCTCATAACACTGGCCCTGACCTCTCTATACAATGCCCCCATAACACTGCCCCTGACCTCTCTATACAATGCCCCCATAACACTGCCCCTGACCTCTCTATACAATGCCCCCATAACACTGGCCCTGACCTCTCTATACAATGCCCCCATAACACTGGCCCTGACCCCTCTATACAATGCCCCCATAACACTGGCCCTGTCCTCTCTATACAATGCCCCCATAACACTGGCCCTGTCCTCTCTATACAATGCCCCCATAACACTGCCCCTGACCTCTCTATACAATGCCCCCATAACACTGGCCCTGTCCTCTCTATACAATGCCCCCATAACACTGGCCCTGACCTCTCTATACAATGCCCCCATAACACTGGCCCTGACCTCTCTATACAATGCCCCCATAACACTGCCCCTGACCTCTCTATACATTGCCCCCATAACACTGGCCCTGACCTCTCTATACAATGCCCCCATAACACTTGCCGTGACCCCTCTATACAATGCCCCCATAACACTGGCCCTGACCTCTCTATACATTGCCCCCATAACAATGGCCCTGACCTTTCTATACAATTCCCCCATAACACTGGCCCTGACCTCTCTATACAATGCCCCCATAACACTGGCCCTGTCCTCTCTATAAAATGCCCCCATAACACTGGCCCTGTCCTCTCTATACAATGCCCCCATAACACTGGCCCTGTCCTCTCTATACAATGCCCCCATAACACTGGCCGTGACCTCTCTATACAATGCCCCCATAACACTGGCCCTGACCTCTCTATACAATGCCCCCATAACACTGGCCCTGACCTCTCTATACAATGCCCTCATATCACTTGCCTTGACCCCTCCATGCAATCCACACTGCACTCCTCTTCCACATCTACATTCAGGGGGTGTAGCGTCCCTAGGATTAAGTCTGGGGTCTGTACCTTGTCCCTCCCCCCATATAGAATGAGCCCTCAGCATTCAGAGGTTCACAAAGCATCAGTGACCCCTCCTCACAATTCCCCCGTCCATACTACTCCCCCCACTATGCACATCCTCCCGTCCATACTACTCCCCCCACCATGCACATCCTCCCGTCCATACTACTCCCCCCACTATGCACATCCTCCCGTCCATACTACTCCCCCCACCATGCACATCCTCCCGTCCATACTACTCCCCCCTACATACTACTCCCCCCACCATGCACATCCTCCCGTCCATACTACTCCCCCCTACATACTACTCCCCCCACAATGCACATCTTCCCGTCCATACTACTCCCCCCTACATACTACTCCCCCCACCATGCACATCCTCCCGTCCATACTACTCCCCCCACCATGGACATCCTCCCGTCCATACTACTCCCCCCACCATGCACATCCTCCCGTCCATAATACTCCCCCCACTATGCACATCCTCCCGTCCATACTACTCCCCCCACCATGGACATCCTCCCGTCCATACTACTCCCCCCACCATGCACATCCTCCCGTCCATACTACTCCCCCCACCATGGACATCCTCCCGTCCATACTACTCCCCCCACCATGGACATCCTCCCGTCCATACTACTCCCCCCACCATGCACATCCTCCCGTCCATACTACTCCCCCCACCATGGACATCCTCCCGTCCATACTACTCCCCCCACCATGCACATCCCCCCATACTCACTGGCTCCCGGCTCCGGGCTGACGTGCAGGCAGCTCTTGTGTGTGGTCTGGATGTAGACATGGCTGTGGACATCCCAGTGCTGAGCCCCCTGTGTCCAGCATCTCCGCTCCGCAGCATCCATCTGAAGCCTGAGGAAGACAGAGCGCTGCTCTGGAGCTATTTATAAACCTCAATGTGACTAAGGCAGCAATCTGTTCACAGGAGAGAGCGACATCCTACCACAATTCTGCTCCCATCATCCCTGCCGTGCAACCGGGGAGGCACCAAATGGGTTAATGCTCCCCGCAGCATGAGGGGGTTAATAAAGACGAGAAATCCATAAAATAAACCCCTGAGAGAGGGGACGGCTGCTCAACTCCAGTGCAACAACCATTATACAGAGATTATTACAGGTCAGCGCTTAAAGGGCCAGCATCTCCAAATCTCACTGACTACAACACAGCTGGAGCGTTATAAGAGGAGCGGCTGATATCATCACATATGATGTAATATATAGAGGTTATATCAGTACTGGAGCGTTATAAGAGGAGCGGCTGATATCATCACATATGATGTAATATATAGAGGTTATATCAGTACTGGAGCGTTATAAGAGGAGCGGCTGATATCATCACATATGATGTAATATATAGAGGTTATATCAGTACTGGAGCGTTATAATAGGAGCGGCTGATACCATCACATATGATGTAATATATAGAGGTTATATCAGTACTGGAGCGTTATAAGAGGAGCGGCTGATATCACATATGATGTAATATATAGAGGTTATATCAGTACTGGAGCGTTATAAGAGGAGCGGCTGATATCACATATGATGTAATATATAGAGGTTATATCAGTACTGGAGCGTTATAAGAGGAGCGGCTGATATCAGTCACATATGATGTAATATATAGAGGTTATATCAGTACTGGAGCGTTATAAGAGGAGCGGCTGATATCACATATGATGTAATATATAGAGGTTATATCAGTACTGGAGTGGTATAAGAGGAGCGGCTGATATCATCACATATGATGTAATATATAGAGATTATATCAGTACTGGAGCGTTATAAGAGGAGCGGATGATATCATCACATATGATGTAATATATAGAGGTTATATCAGTACTGGAGCGTTATAAGAGGAGCGGCTGATATCATCACATATGATGTAATATATAGAGGTTATATCAGTACTGGAGCGTTATAAGAGGAGCGGCTGATATCATCACATATGATGTAATATATAGAGATTATATCAGTACTGGAGCGTTATAAGAGGAGCGGCTGATATCATCACATATGATGTAATATATAGAGGTTATATCAGTACTGGAGCGTTATAAGAGGAGCGGCTGATATCACATATGATGTAATATATAGAGGTTATATCAGTACTGGAGCGTTATAAGAGGAGCGGCTGATATCACATATGATGTAATATATAGAGATTATATCAGTACTGGAGCGTTATAAGAGGAGCGGCTGATATCATCACATATGATGTAACATATAGAGGTTATATCAGTACTGGAGCGTTATAAGAGGAGCGGCTGATATCATCACATATGATGTAATATATAGAGATTATATCAGTACTGGAGCGTTATAAGAGGAGCGGCTGATATCATATATGATGTAATATATAGAGGTTATATCAGTACTGGAGCGTTATAAGAGGAGCGGCTGATATCATCACATATGATGTAACATATAGAGGTTATATCAGTACTGGAGCGTTATAAGAGGAGCGGCTGATATCACATATGATGTAATATATAGAGATTATATCAGTACTGGAGCGTTATAAGAGGAGCGGCTGATATCACATATGATGTAATATATAGAGATTATATCAGAACTGGAGCGTTATAAGACGAGCGGCTGATATCATCACATATGATGTAATATATAGAGGTTATATCAGTACTGGAGCATTATAAGAGGAGCGGCTGATATCATATATGATGTAATATATAGAGGTTATATCAGTACTGGAGCGTTATAAGAGGAGCGGCTGATATCACATATGATGTAATATATAGAGGTTATATCAGTACTGGAGCGTTATAAGAGGAGCGGCTGATATCAGTCACATATGATGTAATATATAGAGGTTATATCAGTACTGGAGCGTTATAAGAAGAGCGGCTGATATCACATATGATGTAATATATAGAGGTTATATCAGTACTGGAGCGTTATAAGAGGAGCAGCTGATATCATCACATATGATGTAATATATAGAGATTATATCAGTACTGGAGCGTTATAAGAGGAGCGGCTGATATCATCACATATGATGTAATATATAGAGATTATATCAGTACTGGAGCGTTATAAGAGGAGCGGCTGATATCACATATGATGTAATATATAGAGGTTATATCAGTACTGGAGCGTTATAAGAGGAGCGGCTGATATCACATATGATGTAATATATAGAGATTATATCAGTACTGGAGCGTTATAAGAGGAGCGGCTGATATCATCACATATGATGTAACATATAGAGGTTATATCAGTACTGGAGCGTTATAAGAGGAGCAGCAGATATCATCACATATGATGTAATATATAGAGATTATATCAGTACTGGAGCGTTATAAGAGGAGCGGCTGATATCATATATGATGTAATATATAGAGGTTATATCAGTACTGGAGCGTTATAAGAGGAGCGGCTGATATCATCACATATGATGTAACATATAGAGGTTATATCAGTACTGGAGCGTTATAAGAGGAGCGGCTGATATCACATATGATGTAATATATAGAGCTTATATCAGAACTGGAGCGTTATAAGACGAGCGGCTGATATCATCACATATGATGTAATATATAGAGGTTATATCAGTACTGGAGCGTTATAAGAGGAGCGGCTGATATCATCACATATGATGTAATATATAGAGATTATATCAGTACTGGAGCGTTATAAGAGGAGCGGCTGATATCACATATGATGTAATATATAGATCTTATATCAGAACTGGAGCGTTATAAGACGAGCGGCTGATATCAGTCACATATGATGTAATATATAGAGATTATATCAGTACTGGAGCGTTAT
This sequence comes from Hyla sarda, assembly GCF_029499605.1. Classification (NCBI taxonomy): domain Eukaryota; kingdom Metazoa; phylum Chordata; class Amphibia; order Anura; family Hylidae; genus Hyla; species Hyla sarda. Next base: position 495,229 of record NC_079193.1, on the reverse strand, counting down.
AAGAGGATATCAGTCACATGTGTAATATATAGAGGTTATATCAGTACTGGAGCGTTATAAGAGGAGCGGCTGATATCACATATGATGTAATATATAGAGGTTATATCAGTACTGGAGCGTTATAAGAGGAGCGGCTGATATCATCACATATGATGTAATATATAGAGATTATATCAGTACTGGAGCGTTATAAGAGGAGCGGCTGATATCAGTCACATATGATGTAATATATAGAGGTTATATCAGTACTGGAGCGTTATAAGAAGAGCGGCTGATATCACATATGATGTAATATATAGAGATTATATCAGTACTGGAGCGTTATAAGAGGAGCGGCTGATATCATCACCTATGATGTAATATATAGAGGTTATATCAGTACTGGAGCGTTATAAGAGGAGCAGCTGATATCATCACATATGTAATATATAGAGGTTATATCAGTACTGGAGCGTTATAAGAGGAGCGGCTGATATCATCACATATGATGTAATATATAGAGGTTATATCAGTACTGGAGCGTTATAAGAGGAGCGGCTGATATCATATATGATGTAATATATAGAGGTTATATCAGTACTGGAGCGTTATAATAAGAGCGGCTGATATCACATATGATGTAATTTATAGAGGTTATATCAGTACTGGAGCGTTATAAGAGGAGCGGATGATATCATATATGATGTAATATATAGAGGTTATATCAGTACTGGAGCGTTATAAGAGGAGCGGCTGATATCAGTCACATATGATGTAATATATAGAGATTATATCAGTACTGGAGCGTTATAAGAGGAGCGGCTGATATCATATATGATGTAATATATAGAGGTTATATCAGTACTGAAGCGTTATAAGAGGAGCGGCTGATATCATCACATATGATGTAATATATAGAGATTATATCAGTACTGGAGCGTTATAAGAGGAGCGGCTGATATCATCACATATGATGTAATATATAGAGATTATATCAGTACTGGAGTGTTATAAGAGGAGCGGCTGATATCATCACATATGATGTAATATATAGAGGTTATATCAGTACTGGAGCGTTATAAGAGGAGCGTCTGATATCATCACATATGATGTAATATATAGAGATTATATCAGTACTGGAGCGTTATAAGAGGAGCGGCTGATATCATCACATATGATGTAATATATAGAGGTTATATCAGTACTGGAGCGTTATAAGAGGAGCGGCTTTTCACATATGATGTAATATATAGAGGTTATATCAGTACTGGAATGTTATAAGAGGAGCGGCTGATATCAGTCACATATGATGTAATATATAGAGGTTATATCAGTACTGGGGCGTTATAAGAGGATATCAGTCACATGTGTAATATATAGAGGTTATATCAGTACTGGAGCGTTATAAGAGGAGCGGCTGATATCATATATGATGTAATATATAGAGGTTATATCAGTACTGGAGCGTTATAAGAGGAGCGGCTGATATCACATATGATGTAATATATAGAGGTTATATCAGTACTGGAGCGTTATAAGAGGAGCGGCTGATATCATCACATATGATGTAACATATAGAGGTTATATCAGTACTGGAGCGTTATAAGAGGAGCGGCTGATATCACATATGATGTAATATATAGAGATTATATCAGTACTGGAGCGTTATAAGAGGAGCGGCTGATATCACATATGATGTAATATATAGAGATTATATCAGTACTGGAGCGTTATAAGAGGAGAGGCTGATATCACATATGATGTAAGATATAGAGGTTATATCAGTACTGGAGCGTTATAAGAGGAGCGGCTGATATCATCACATATGATGTAATATATAGAGATTATATCAGTACTGGAGCGTTATAAGAGGAGCGGCTGATATCAGTCACATATGATGTAATATATAGAGGTTATATCAGTACTGGAGCGTTATAAGAAGAGCGGCTGATATCACATATGATGTAATATATAGAGATTATATCAGTACTGGAGCGTTATAAGAGGAGCGGCTGATATCATCACCTATGATGTAATATATAGAGGTTATATCAGTACTGGAGCGTTATAAGAGGAGCAGCTGATATCATCACATATGTAATATATAGAGATTATATCAGTACTGGAGCGTTATAAGAGGAGCGGCTGATATCATCACATATGATGTAATATATAGAGGTTATATCAGTATTGGAGCGTTATAAGAGGAGCGGCTGATATCATCACATATGATGTAATATATAGAGGTTATATCAGTACTGGAGCGTTATAAGAGGAGCGGCTGATATCAAATATGATGTAATATATAGAGGTTATATCAGTACTGGAGCGTTATAAGAGGAGCGGCTGATATCATCACATATGATGTAATATATAGAGATTATATCAGTACTGGAGCGTTATAAGAGGAGCGGCTGATATCAGTCACATATGATGTAATATATAGAGGTTATATCAGTACTGGAGCGTTATAAGAGGAGCGGCTGATATCACATATGATGTAATATATAGAGGTTATATCAGTACTGGAGCGTTATAAGAGGAGCGGCTGATATCAGTCACATATGATGTAATATATAGAGGTTATATCAGTACTGGAGCGTTATAAGGGGAGCGGCTGATATCATCACATATGATGTAATATATAGAGGTTATATCAGTACTGGAGTGTTATAAGAGGAGCGGCTGATATCACATATGATGTAATATATAGAGGTTATATCAGTACTGGAGCGTTATAAGAGGAGCGGCTGATATCAGTCACATATGATGTAATATATAGAGATTATATCAGTACTGGAGCGTTATAAGAGGAGCGGCTGATATCATCACATATGATGTAATATATAGAGATTATATCAGTACTGGAGCGTTATAAGAGGAGCGGCTGATATCACATATGATGTAATATATAGAGATTATATCAGTACTGGAGTGTTATAAGAGGAGAGGCTGATATCAGTCACATATGATGTAATATATAGAGGTTATATCAGTACTGGAGCGTTATAAGAGGAGCGGCTGATATCAGTCACATATGATGTAATATATAGAGGTTATATCAGTACTGGAGCGTTATAAGAGGAGCGGCTGATATCACATATGATGTAATATATAGAGGTTATATCAGTACTGGAGTATTATAAGAGGAGCGGCTGATATCACATATGATGTAATATATAGAGGTTATATCAGTACTGGAGCGTTATAAGAGGAGCGGCTGATATCATCACATATGATGTAATATATAGAGGTTATATCAGTACTGGAGCGTTATAAGAGGAGCGGCTGATATCATCACATATGATGTAATATATAGAGGTTATATCAGTATTGGAGCGTTATAAGAGGAGCGGCTGATATCATCACATATGATGTAATATATAGAGGTTATATCAGTACTGGAGCGTTATAAGAGGAGCGGCTGATATCAGTCACATATGATGTAATATATAGAGATTATATCAGTACTGGAGCGTTATAAGAGGAGCGGCTGATATCAGTCACATATGATGTAATATATAGAGATTATATCAGTACTGGAGCGTTATAAGAGGAGCGGCTGATATCACATCTGATGTAATATAGAGGTTATATCAGTACTGGAGCGTTATAAGAGGAACGGCTGATATCACATATGATGTAATATATAGAGATTATATCAGTACTGGAGCGTTATAAGAGGAACGGCTGATATCACATATGATGTAATATATAGAGATTATATCATTACTGGAGCGTTATAAGAGGAGCGGCTGATATCAGTCACATATGATGTAATATATAGAGATTATATCAGTACTGGAGCGTTATAAGAGGAGCGGCTGATATCACATATGATGTAATATATAGAGGTTATATCAGTACTGGAGCGTTATAAAAGGAGCGGCTGATATCATCACATATGATGTAATATATAGAGGTTATATCAGTACTGGAGCGTTATAAGAGGAGCGGCTGATATCACAAATGATGTAATATATAGAGGTTATATCAGTATTGGAGCGTTATAAGAGGACCGGCTGCTATCATCACATATGATGTAATATATAGAGATTATATCAGTACTGGAGCGTTATAAGAGGAGCGGCTGATATCATCACATATGATGTAAGATATAGAGGTTATATCAGTACTGGAGCGTTATAAGAGGAGCGGCTGATATCAGTCACATATGATGTAATATATAGAGGTTATATCAGTACTGGAGCGTTATAAGAGGAGCGGCTGATATCATCACATATGATGTAATATATAGAGGTTATATCAGTACTGGAGCGTTATAAGAGGAGCGGCTGATATCATATATGATGTAATATATAGAGATTATATCAGTACTGGAGCGTTATAAGAGGAGCGGCTGATATCACATATGATGTAATATATAGAGGTTATATCAGTACTGGAGCGTTATAAGAGGAGCGGCTGATATCATCACATATGATGTAATATATAGAGATTAGATCAGTACTGGAGCTTTATAAGAGAAGCGGCTGATATTATCACATATGATGTAATATATAGAGGTTATATCAGTACTGGAGCGTTATAAGAGGAGCGGCTGATATCATCACATATGATGTAATATATAAAGGTTATATCAGTACTGGAGCGTTATAAGAGGAGCGGCTGATATCAGTCACATATGATGTAATATATAGAGGTTATATCAGTACTGGAGCGTTATAAGAGGAGCGGCTGATATCATCACATATGATGTAATATATAGAGGTTATATCAGTACTGGAGCGTTATAAGAAGAGCGGCTGATATCACATATGATGTAATATATAGAGATTATATCAGTACTGGAGCGTTATAAGAGGAGCGGCTGATATCATCACATATGATGTAATATATAGAGGTTATATCAGTACTGGAGCGTTATAAGAGGAGCAGCTGATATCATCACATATGTAATATATAGAGATTATATCAGTACTGGAGCGTTATAAGAGGAGCGGATGATATCATATATGATGTAATATATAGAGGTTATATCAGTACTGGAGCGTTATAAGAGGAGCGGCTGATATCATCACATATGATGTAATATATAGAGGTTATATCAGTACTGGAGCGTTATAAGAGGAGCGGCTGATATCACATATGATGTAATATATAGAGGTTATATCAGTACTGGAGCGTTATAAGAAGAGCGGCTGATATCACATATGATGTAATTTATAGAGATTATATCAGTACTGGAGCGTTATAAGAGGAGCGGATGATATCATATATGATGTAATATATAGAGGTTATATCAGTACTGGAGCGTTATAAGAGGAGCGGCTGATATCATCACATATGATGTAATATATAGAGGTTATATCAGTACTGGAGCGTTATAAGAGGAGCGGCTGATATCAAATATGATGTAATATATAGAGGTTATATCAGTACTGGAGCGTTATAAGAGGAGCGGCTGATATCATCACATATGATGTAATATATAGAGATTATATCAGTACTGGAGCGTTATAAGAGGAGCGGCTGATATCAGTCACATATGATGTAATATATAGAGGTTATATCAGTACTGGAGCGTTATAAGAGGAGCGGCTGATATCAGTCACATATGATGTAATATATAGAGGTTATATCAGTACTGGAGCGTTATAAGAGGAGCGGCTGATATCACATATGATGTAATATATAGAGGTTGTATCAGTACTGGAGCGTTATAAGAGGAGCGGCTGATATCATCACATATGATGTAATATATAGAGGTTATATCAGTACTGGAGCGTTATAAGAGGAGCGGCTGATATCAGTCACATATGATGTAATATATAGAGGTTATATCAGTACTGGAGTGTTATAAGAGGAGCGGCTGATATCATCACATATGATGTAATATATAGAGGTTATATCAGTATTGGAGCGTTATAAGAGGAGCGGCTGATATCATCACATATGATGTAATATATAGAGGTTATATCAGTACTGGAGCGTTATAAGAGGAGCGGCTGATATCAGTCACATATGATGTAATATATAGAGATTATATCAGTACTGGAGCGTTATAAGAGAAGCGGCTGATATCAGTCACATATGATGTAATATATAGAGATTATATCAGTACTGGAGCGTTATAAGAGGAGCGGCTGATATCACATCTGATGTAATATAGAGGTTATATCAGTACTGGAGCGTTATAAGAGGAACGGCTGATATCACATATGATGTAATATATAGAGATTATATCAGTACTGGAGCGTTATAAGAGGAATGGCTGATATCACATATGATGTAATATATAGAGATTATATCATTACTGGAGCGTTATAAGAGGAGCGGCTGATATCAGTCACATATGATGTAATATATAGAGATTATATCAGTACTGGAGCGTTATAAGAGGAGCGGCTGATATCACATATGATGTAATATATAGAGGTTATATCAGTACTGGAGCGTTATAAAAGGAGCGGCTGATATCATCACATATGATGTAATATATAGAGGTTATATCAGTACTGGAGCGTTATAAGAGGAGCGGCTGATATCACAAATGATGTAATATATAGAGGTTATATCAGTATTGGAGCGTTATAAGAGGACCGGCTGCTATCATCACATATGATGTAATATTAGAGATTATATCAGTACTGGAGCGTTATAAGAGGAGCGGCTGATATCATCACATATGATGTAATATATAGAGATTATATCAGTACTGGAGCGTTATAAGAGGAGCGGCTGATATCATCACATATGATGTAATATATAGAGATTAGATCAGTACTGGAGTGTTATAAGAGGAGCGGCTGATATAATCACATATGATGTAATATATAGAGATTATATCAGTACTGGAGCTTTATAAGAGAAGCGGCTGATATTATCACATATGATGTAATATATAGAGGTTATATCAGTACTGGAGCGTTATAAGAGGAGCGGCTGATATCATCACATATGATGTAATATATAGAGGTTATATCAGTACTGGAGCGTTATAAGAGGAGCGGCTGATATCAGTCACACATGCTGAAATATATAGAGATTATATCAGTACTGGAGCGTTATAAAAGGAGAGGCTGATATCACATATGATGTAATATATGGAGGTTATATCAGTACTGGAGCGTTATAAGAGGAGCGGCTGATATCAGTCACATATGATGTAATATATAGAGATTATATCAGTACTGGAGCGTTATAAAAGGAGAGGCTGATATCACATATGATGTAATATATGGAGGTTATATCAGTACTGGAGCGGTATAAGAGGAGCGGCTGATATCATCACATATGATGTAATATATAGAGGTTATATCAGTACTGGAGCGTTATAACAGGAGCGGCTGATATCACATATGATGTAATATATAGAGATTATATCAGTACTGGAGCGTTATAAGAGGAGCTGCTGATATCACATATGATGTAATATATAGAGATTATATCAGTACTGGAGCGTTATAAGAGGAGCGGCTGATATCATATATGATGTAATATATAGAGGTTATATCAGTACTGGAGCGTTATAAGAGGAGCGGCTGATATCAGTCACATATGATGTAATATATAGAGGTTATATCAGTACTGGAGCGTTATAAAAGGAGCAGCTGATATCATCACATATGATGTAATATATAGAGATTATATCAGTACTGGAGCGTTATAAGAGGATCGGCTGATATCAGTCACATATGATGTAATATATAGAGATTATATCAGTACTGGAGCGTTATAAGAGGAGCGGCTGATATCACATATGATGTAATATATAGAGGTTATATCAGTACTGGAGCGTTATAAGAGGAGCGGTTGATATCATCACATATGATGTAATATATAGAGATTATATCAGTACTGGAGCGTTATAAGAGGAGCGGCTGATATCATCACATATGATGTTATATATAGAGATTATATCAGTACTGGAGCGTTATAAGAGGAGCGGCTGATATCATCACATATGATGTAATATATAGAGATTATATCAGTACTGGAGCGTTATAAGAGGAGCGGCTGATATCATTACATATGTAATATATAGAGGTTATATCAGTACTGGAGCGTTATAAGAGGAGCAGTTGATATCACATATGATGTAATATATAGAGATTATATCAGTACTGGAGCGTTATAAGAGGAGCGGCTGATATCACATATGATGTAATATATAGAGGTTATATCAGTACTGGAGCGTTATAAGAGGAGCGGTTGATATCATCACATATGATGTAATATATAGAGATTATATCAGTACTGGAGCGTTATAAGAGGAGCGTCTGATATCATCACATATGATGTAATATATAGAGATTATATCAGTACTGGAGCGTTATAAGAGGAGCGGCTGATATCACATATGATGTAATATATAGAGGTTATATCAGTACTGGAGCGTTATAAGAGGAGCGGATGATATCAGTCACATATGATGTAATATATAGAGGTTATATCAGTACTGGAGCGTTATAAGAGGAGCGGCTGATATCATCACATATGATGTAATATATAGAGGTTATATCAGTACTGGAGCGTTATAAGAGGAGCGGCTGATATCATCACATATGATGTAATATATAGAGGTTATATCAGTACTGGAGCGTTATAAGAGGAGCAACTGATATCATCACATATAATGTAATATTTAGAGGTTATATCAGTACTGGAGCGTTATAAGAGGAGCGGATGATATCATCACATATGATGTAATATATAGAGGTTATATCAGTACTGGAGCGTTATAAGAGGAGCGGCTGATATCATGACATATGATGTAATATATAGAGGTTATATCAATACTGGAGCGTTATAAGAGGAGTGGCTGATATCACATATGTTGTAATATATAGAGGTTATATCAGTACTGGAGCGTTATAACAGGAGCGGCTGATATCACATATGATGTAATATATAGAGATTATATCAGTACTGGAGCGTTATAAGAGGAGCTGCTGATATCACATATGATGTAATATATAGAGATTATATCAGTACTGGAGCGTTATAAGAGGAGCGGCTGATATCATATATGATGTAATATATAGAGGTTATATCAGTACTGGAGCGTTATAAAAGGAGCAGCTGATATCATCACATATGATGTAATATATAGAGATTATATCAGTACTGGAGCGTTATAAGAGGATCGGCTGATATCAGTCACATATGATGTAATATATAGAGATTATATCAGTACTGGAGCGTTATAAGAGGAGCGGCTGATATCACATATGATGTAATATATAGAGGTTATATCAGTACTGGAGCGTTATAAGAGGAGCGGTTGATATCATCACATATGATGTAATATATAGAGATTATATCAGTACTGGAGCGTTATAAGAGGAGCGGCTGATATCATCACATATGATGTTATATATAGAGATTATATCAGTACTGGAGCGTTATAAGAGGAGCGTCTGATATCATCACATATGATGTAATATATAGAGATTATATCAGTACTGGAGCGTTATAAGAGGAGCGGCTGATATCATTACATATGTAATATATAGAGGTTATATCAGTACTGGAGCGTTATAAGAGGAGCAGTTGATATCACATATGATGTAATATATAGAGATTATATCAGTACTGGAGCGTTATAAGAGGAGCGGCTGATATCACATATGATGTAATATATAGAGGTTATATCAGTACTGGAGCGTTATAAGAGGAGCGGTTGATATCATCACATATGATGTAATATATAGAGATTATATCAGTACTGGAGCGTTATAAGAGGAGCGTCTGATATCATCACATATGATGTAATATATAGAGATTATATCAGTACTGGAGCGTTATAAGAGGAGCGGCTGATATCACATATGATGTAATATATAGAGGTTATATCAGTACTGGAGCGTTATAAGAGGAGCGGATGATATCAGTCACATATGATGTAATATATAGAGGTTATATCAGTACTGGAGCGTTATAAGAGGAGCGGCTGATATCATCACATATGATGTAATATATAGAGGTTATATCAGTACTGGAGCGTTATAAGAGGAGCGGCTGATATCATCACATATGATGTAATATATAGAGGTTATATCAGTACTGGAGCGTTATAAGAGGAGCAACTGATATCATCACATATAATGTAATATTTAGAGGTTATATCAGTACTGGAGCGTTATAAGAGGAGCGGCTGATATCACATATGATGTAATATATAGAGGTTATATCAGTACTGGAGCGTTATAAGAGGAGCGGCTGATATCATGACATATGATGTAATATATAGAGGTTATATCAATACTGGAGCGTTATAAGAGGAGTGGCTGATATCACATATGTTGTAATATATAGAGGTTATATCAGTACTGGAGCGTTATAAGAGGAGCGGTTGATATCATCACATATGATGTAATATATAGAGATTATATCAGTACTGGAGCGTTATAAGAGGAGCGGCTGATATCATATATGATGTAATATATAGAGATTAGATCAGTACTGGAGCTTTATCAGAGAAGCGGCTGATATCATCACATATGATGTAATATATAGAGGTTATATCAGTACTGGAGCGTTATAAGAGGAGCGTCTGATATCATCACATATGATGTAATATATAGAGATTATATCAGTACTGGAGCGTTATAAGAGGAGCGGCTGATATCACATATGATGTAATATATAGAGGTTATATCAGTACTGGAGCGTTATAAAAGGAGCGGATGATATCAGTCACATATGATGTAATATATAGAGGTTATATCAGTACTGGAGCGTTATAAGAGGAGCGGCTGATATCATCACATATGATGTAATATATAGAGGTTATATCAATACTGGAGCGTTATAAGAGGAGCGGCTGATATCATCACATATGATGTAATATATAGAGGTTATATCAGTACTGGAGCGTTATAAGAGGAGCAACTGATATCATCACATATGATGTAATATTTAGAGGTTATATCAGTACTGGAGTGTTATAAGAGGAGCGGCTGATATCATGACATATGATGTAATATATAGAGGTTATATCAATACTGGAGCGTTATAAGACGAGCGGCTGATACCATCACATATGATGTAATATATAGAGGTTATATCAGTACTGGAGCATTATAAGAGGAGCGGCTGATATCATCACATATGATGTAATATATAGAGGTTATATCAGTACTGGAGCGTTATAAGAGGAGCGGCTGATATCACATATGATGTAATATATAGAGGTTATATCAGTACTGAAGCGTTATAAGAGGAGCGGATGATATCAGTCACATATGATGTAATATATAGAGGTTATATCAGTACTGGATCGTTATAAGAGGAGCGGCTGATATCACATATGATGTAATATATAGAGGTTATATCAGTACTGGAGCGTTATAAGAGGATGATATCAGTCACATATGATGTAATATATAGAGATTATATCAGTACTGGAGCGTTATAAGAGGAGCGGCTGATATCACATATGATGTAATATAGAGGTTATATCAGTACTGGAGTGTTATAAGAGGAGCGGCTGATATCATCACATATGATGTAATATATAGAGGTTATATCAGTACTGGAGCGTTATAAGAGGAGCGGCTGATATCACATATGATGTAATATATAGAGGTTATATCAGTACTGGAGTGTTATAAGAGGAGCGGCTGATATCATCACATATGATGTAATATATAGAGGTTATATCAGTACTGGAGCGTTATAAGAGGAGCGGCTGATATCACATATGATGTAATATATAGAGGTTATATCAGTACTGGAGCGTTATAAGAGGAGCGGCTGATGTCATCACATATGATGTAATATATAGAGGTTATATCAGTACTGGAGCGTTATAAGAGGAGCGGCTGATATCACATATGATGTAATATATAGAGGTTATATCAGTACTGGAGCGTTATAAGAGGAGCGGCTGATATCACATATGATGTAATATATAGAGGTTATATCAGTACTGGATCGTTATAAGAGGAGCGGCTGATATCACATATGATGTAATATATAGAGGTTATATCAGTACTGGAGCGTTATAAGAGGATGATATCAGTCACATATGATGTAATATATAGAGATTATATCAGTACTGGAGCGTTATAAGAGGAGCGGCTGATATCACATATGATGTAATATATAGAGATTATATCAGTACTGGAGCGTTATAAGAGGAGCGGCTGATATCATCACATATGATGTAATATATAGAGGTTATATCAGTACTGGAGCGTTATAAGAGGAGCGGCTGATATCATGACATATGATGTAATATATAGAGGTTATATCAATACTGGAGCGTTATAAGAGGAGTGGCTGATATCACATATGTTGTAATATATAGAGGTTATATCAGTACTGGAGCGTTATAAGAGGAGCGGTTGATATCATCACATATGATGTAATATATAGAGATTATATCAGTACTGGAGCGTTATAAGAGGAGCGGCTGATATCATATATGATGTAATATATAGAGATTAGATCAGTACTGGAGCTTTATCAGAGAAGCGGCTGATATCATCACATATGATGTAATATATAGAGGTTATATCAGTACTGGAGCGTTATAAGAGGAGCGTCTGATATCATCACATATGATGTAATATATAGAGATTATATCAGTACTGGAGCGTTATAAGAGGAGCGGCTGATATCACATATGATGTAATATATAGAGGTTATATCAGTACTGGAGCGTTATAAGAGGAGCGGATGATATCAGTCACATATGATGTAATATATAGAGGTTATATCAGTACTGGAGCGTTATAAGAGGAGCGGCTGATATCATCACATATGATGTAATATATAGAGGTTATATCAATACTGGAGCGTTATAAGAGGAGCGGCTGATATCATCACATATGATGTAATATATAGAGGTTATATCAGTACTGGAGCGTTATAAGAGGAGCAACTGATATCATCACATATGATGTAATATTTAGAGGTTATATCAGTACTGGAGTGTTATAAGAGGAGCGGCTGATATCATGACATATGATGTAATATATAGAGGTTATATCAATACTGGAGCGTTATAAGACGAGCGGCTGATACCATCACATATGATGTAATATATAGAGGTTATATCAGTACTGGAGCATTATAAGAGGAGCGGCTGATATCATCACATATGATGTAATATATAGAGGTTATATCAGTACTGGAGCGTTATAAGAGGAGCGGCTGATATCACATATGATGTAATATATAGAGGTTATATCAGTACTGAAGCGTTATAAGAGGAGCGGATGATATCAGTCACATATGATGTAATATATAGAGATTATATCAGTACTGGAGCGTTATAAGAGGAGCGGCTGATATCACATATGATGTAATATAGAGGTTATATCAGTACTGGAGTGTTATAAGAGGAGCGGCTGATATCATCACATATGATGTAATATATAGAGGTTATATCAGTACTGGAGCGTTATAAGAGGAGCGGCTGATATCACATATGATGTAATATATAGAGGTTATATCAGTACTGGAGTGTTATAAGAGGAGCGGCTGATATCATCACATATGATGTAATATATAGAGGTTATATCAGTACTGGAGCGTTATAAGAGGAGCGGCTGATATCACATATGATGTAATATATAGAGGTTATATCAGTACTGGAGCGTTATAAGAGGAGCGGCTGATGTCATCACATATGATGTAATATGTAGAGGTTATATCAGTACTGGAGCGTTATAAGAGGAGCGGCTGATATCACATATGATGTAATATATAGAGGTTATATCAGTACTGGAGCGTTATAAGAGGAGCGGATGATATCAGTCACATATGATGTAATATATAGAGGTTATATCAGTACTGGATCGTTATAAGAGGAGCGGCTGATATCACATATGATGTAATATATAGAGGTTATATCAGTACTGGAGCGTTATAAGAGGATGATATCAGTCACATATGATGTAATATATAGAGATTATATCAGTACTGGAGCGTTATAAGAGGAGCGGCTGATATCACATATGATGTAATATATAGAGATTATATCAGTACTGGAGCGTTATAAGAGGAGCGGCTGATATCATCACATATGATGTAATATATAGAGGTTATATCAGTACTGGAGCGTTATAAGAGGAGCGGCTGATATCACATATGATGTAATATAGAGGTTATATCAGTACTGGAGTGTTATAAGAGGAGCGGCTGATATCATCACATATGATGTAATATATAGAGGTTATATCAGTACTGGAGCGTTATAAGAGGAGCGGCTGATATCACATATGATGTTATATATAGAGGTTATATCAGTACTGGAGTGTTATAAGAGGAGCGGCTGATATCATCACATATGATGTAATATATAGAGGTTATATCAGTACTGGAGCGTTATAAGAGGAGCGGCTGATATCACATATGATGTAATATATAGAGGTTATATCAGTACTGGAGCGTTATAAGAGGAGCGGATGATATCAGTCACATATGATGTAATATATAGAGGTTATATCAGTACTGGATCGTTATAAGAGGAGCGGCTGATATCACATATGATGTAATATATAGAGGTTATATCAGTACTGGAGCGTTATAAGAGGATGATATCAGTCACATATGATGTAATATATAGAGGTTATATCAGTACTGGAGCGTTATAAGAGGAGCGGCTGATATCACATATGATGTAATATATAGAGGTTATATCAGTACTGGAGCGTTATAAGAGGATGATATCAGTCACATATGATGTAATATATAGAGGTTATATCAGTACTGGAGCGTTATAAGAGGAGCGGCTGATATCACATATGATGTAATATAGAGGTTATATCAGTACTGGAGCGTTATAAGAGGAGCGGCTGATATCATCACATATGATGTAATATATAGAGGTTATATCAGTACTGGAGCGTTATAAGAGGAGCGGCTGATATCAGCCACACATGCTGTAATATATGGAGATTTTATCATTACTGGAGCGTTATAAGAGGAGAGGCTGATATCACATATGATGTAATATATAGAGATTATATCAGTACTGGATCGTTATAAGAGGATCGGCTGATATCATCACATATGATGTAATATATAGAGATTATATCAGTACTGGAGCGTTATAAGAGGAGCGGCTGATATCATCACATATGATGTAATATATAGAGGTTATATCAGTACTGGAGCGTTATAAGAGGGGCGGCTGATATCATCACATATGATGTAATATATAGAGGTTATATCAGTACTGGAGCGTTATAAGAGGAGCGGCTGATATCATCACATATGATGTAATATATAGAGATTATATCAGTACTGGAGCGTTATAAGAGGAGCGGCTGATATCACATATGATGTAATATAGAGGTTATATCAGTACTGGAGCGTTATAAGAGGAACGGCTGATATCACATATGATGTAATATATAGAGATTATATCAGTACTGGAGCGTTATAAGAAGAGCGGCTGATATCAGTCACATATGATGTAATATATAGAGATTATATCAGTACTGGAGCGTTATAAGAGGAGCGGCTGATATCACATATGATGTAATATATAGAGATTATATCAGTACTGGAGCGTTATAAGAGGAGCGGCTGATATCATCACATATGATGTAATATATAGAGGTTATATCAGTACTGGAGCGTTATAAGAGGAGCGGCTGATATCAGTCACATATGATGTAATATATAGAGATTATATCAGTACTGGAGCGTTATAAGAGGAGCGGCTGATATCAGTCACATATGATGTAATATATAGAGATTATATCAGTGCTGGAGCGTTATAAGACGAGCGGCTGATATCACATATGATGTAATATATAGAGGTTATATCAGTACTGGAGCGTTATAAGAGGAACGGCTGATATCACATATGATGTAATATATAGAGATTATATCATTACTGGAGTGTAATAAGAGGAGCGGCTGATATCAGTCACATATGATGTAATATATAGAGATTATATCAGTACTGGAGCGTTATAAGAGGAGCGGCTGATATCATCACATATGATGTAATATATAGAGGTTATATCAGTACTGGAGCGTTATAAGAGGAGCGGCTGATATCACATATGATGTAATATAGAGGTTATATCAGTACTGGAGTGTTATAAGAGGAGCGGCTGATATCATCACATATGATGTAATATATAGAGGTTATATCAGTACTGGAGCGTTATAAGAGGAGCGGCTGATATCACATATGATGTAATATATAGAGGTTATATCAGTACTGGAGTGTTATAAGAGGAGCGGCTGATATCATCACATATGATGTAATATATAGAGGTTATATCAGTACTGGAGCGTTATAAGAGGAGCGGCTGATATCACATATGATGTAATATATAGAGGTTATATCAGTACTGGAGCGTTATAAGAGGAGCGGATGATATCAGTCACATATGATGTAATATATAGAGGTTATATCAGTACTGGATCGTTATAAGAGGAGCGGCTGATATCACATATGATGTAATATATAGAGGTTATATCAGTACTGGAGCGTTATAAGAGGATGATATCAGTCACATATGATGTAATATATAGAGGTTATATCAGTACTGGAGCGTTATAAGAGGAGCGGCTGATATCACATATGATGTAATATATAGAGGTTATATCAGTACTGGAGCGTTATAAGAGGATGATATCAGTCACATATGATGTAATATATAGAGGTTATATCAGTACTGGAGCGTTATAAGAGGAGCGGCTGATATCACATATGATGTAATATAGAGGTTATATCAGTACTGGAGCGTTATAAGAGGAGCGGCTGATATCATCACATATGATGTAATATATAGAGGTTATATCAGTACTGGAGCGTTATAAGAGGAGCGGCTGATATCAGCCACACATGCTGTAATATATGGAGATTTTATCATTACTGGAGCGTTATAAGAGGAGAGGCTGATATCACATATGATGTAATATATAGAGATTATATCAGTACTGGATCGTTATAAGAGGATCGGCTGATATCATCACATATGATGTAATATATAGAGATTATATCAGTACTGGAGCGTTATAAGAGGAGCGGCTGATATCATCACATATGATGTAATATATAGAGGTTATATCAGTACTGGAGCGTTATAAGAGGGGCGGCTGATATCATCACATATGATGTAATATATAGAGGTTATATCAGTACTGGAGCGTTATAAGAGGAGCGGCTGATATCATCACATATGATGTAATATATAGAGATTATATCAGTACTGGAGCGTTATAAGAGGAGCGGCTGATATCACATATGATGTAATATAGAGGTTATATCAGTACTGGAGCGTTATAAGAGGAACGGCTGATATCACATATGATGTAATATATAGAGATTATATCAGTACTGGAGCGTTATAAGAAGAGCGGCTGATATCAGTCACATATGATGTAATATATAGAGATTATATCAGTACTGGAGCGTTATAAGAGGAGCGGCTGATATCACATATGATGTAATATATAGAGATTATATCAGTACTGGAGCGTTATAAGAGGAGCGGCTGATATCATCACATATGATGTAATATATAGAGGTTATATCAGTACTGGAGCGTTATAAGAGGAGCGGCTGATATCAGTCACATATGATGTAATATATAGAGATTATATCAGTGCTGGAGCGTTATAAGACGAGCGGCTGATATCACATATGATGTAATATATAGAGGTTATATCAGTACTGGAGCGTTATAAGAGGAACGGCTGATATCACATATGATGTAATATATAGAGATTATATCATTACTGGAGTGTAATAAGAGGAGCGGCTGATATCAGTCACATATGATGTAATATATAGAGATTATATCAGTACTGGAGCGTTATAAGAGGAGCGGCTGATATCATCACATATGATGTAATATATAGAGGTTATATCAGTACTGGAGCGTTATAAGAGGGGCGGCTGATATCATCACATATGATGTAATATATAGAGGTTATATCAGTACTGGAGCGTTATAAGAGGAGCGGCTGATATCATCACATATGATGTAATATATAGAGATTATATCAGTACTGGAGCGTTATAAGAGGAGCGGCTGATATCACATATGATGTAATATAGAGGTTATATCAGTACTGGAGCGTTATAAGAGGAACGGCTGATATCACATATGATGTAATATATAGAGATTATATCAGTACTGGAGCGTTATAAGAAGAGCGGCTGATATCAGTCACATATGATGTAATATATAGAGATTATATCAGTACTGGAGCGTTATAAGAGGAGCGGCTGATATCACATATGATGTAATATATAGAGATTATATCAGTACTGGAGCGTTATAAGAGGAGCGGCTGATATCATCACATATGATGTAATATATAGAGGTTATATCAGTACTGGAGCGTTATAAGAGGAGCGGCTGATATCAGTCACATATGATGTAATATATAGAGATTATATCAGTACTGGAGCGTTATAAGAGGAGCGGCTGATATCAGTCACATATGATGTAATATATAGAGATTATATCAGTGCTGGAACGTTATAAGACGAGCGGCTGATATCACATATGATGTAATATATAGAGGTTATATCAGTACTGGAGCGTTATAAGAGGAACGGCTGATATCACATATGATGTAATATATAGAGATTATATCATTACTGGAGCGTTATAAGAGGAGCGGCTGATATCAGTCACATATGATGTAATATATAGAGATTATATCAGTACTGGAGCGTTATAAGAGGAGCGGCTGATATCACATATGATGTAATATATAGAGGTTATATCAGTACTGGAGCGTTATAAAAGGAGCGGCTGATATCATCACATATGATGTAATATATAGAGGTTATATCAGTACTGGAGCGTTATAAGAGGAGCGGCTGATATCACATATGATGTAATATATAGAGATAATATCAGTATTGGAGCGTTATAAGAGGAGCGGCTGATATCAGTCACATATGATGTAATATATAGAGGTTATATCAGTACTGGAGCGTTATAAGAGGAGCGGCTAATATCATCACATATGATGTAATATATAGAGATTATATCAGTACTGGAGCGTTATAAGAGGAGCGGCTGATATCATCACATATGATGTAATATATAGAGATTAGATCAGTACTGGAGCTTTATCAGAGAAGCGGCTGATATCATCACATATGATGTAATATATAGAGGTTATATCAGTACTGGAGCGTTATAAGAGGAGCGGCTGATATCATCACATATGATGTAATATATAGAGGTTATATCAGTACTGGAGCGTTATAAGAGGAGCTGCTGATATCACATATGATGTAATATATAGAGATTATATCAGTACTGGAGCGTTATAAGAGGAGCGGCTGATATCACATATGATGTAATAGATAGAGATTATATCAGTACTGGAGCGTTATAAGAGGAGCGGCTGATATCATCACATATGATGTAATATATAGAGATTAGATCAGTACTGGAGCTTTATCAGAGAAGCGGCTGATATCATCACATATGATGTAATATATAGAGGTTATATCAGTACTGGAGCGTTATAAGAGGAGCGGCTGATATCATCACATATGATGTAATATATAGAGGTTATATCAGTACTGGAGCGTTATAAGAGGAGCTGCTGATATCACATATGATGTAATATATAGAGATTATATCAGTACTGGAGCGTTATAAGAGGAGCGGCTGATATCACATATGATGTAATATATAGAGGTGATATCAGTACTGGAGCGTTATAAGAGGAGCGGCTGATATCAGTCACACATGCTGAAATATATAGAGATTATATCAGTACTGGAGCGTTATAAGAGGAGAGGCTGATATCACATATGATGTAATATATGGAGGTTATATCAGTACTGGAGCGTTATAAGAGGAGCGGCTGATATCATCACATATGTAATATATAGAGGTTATATCAGTACTGGAGCGTTATAAGAGGAGCGGCTGATATCATCACATATGATGTAATATATAGAGATTATATCAGTACTGGAGCGTTATAAGAGGAGCGGCTGATATCAGTCACATGTGTAATATATAGAGGTTATATCAGTACTGGAGCGTTATAAGAGGAGCGGCTGATATCATCACATATGATGTAATATATAGAGATTATATCAGTACTGGAGCGTTATAAGAGGAGCGGCTGCTATCATCACATGTGATGTAATATATAGAGATTATATCAGTACTGGAGCGTTATAAGAGGAGCGGCTGATATCACATATGATATAATATATAGAGATTATATCAGTACTGGAGTGTTATAAGAGGAGCGGCTGATATCATCACATATGATGTAATATATAGAGGTTATATCAGTACTGGAGCGTTATAAGAGGAGCCGCTGATATCACATATGATGTAATATATAGAGATTATATCAGTACTGGAGCGTTATAAGAGGAGCTGCTGATATCACATATGATGTAATATATAGAGATTATATCAGCACTGGAGCGTTATAAGAGGAGCGGCTGATATCATCACATATGATGTAATATATAGAGATTATATCAGTACTGGAGCGTTATAAGAGGAGCGGATGATATCAGTCACATATGATGTAATATATAGAGATTATATCAGTACTGGAGCGTTATAAGAGGAGCGGCTGATATCACATATGATGTAATATATAGAGATTATATCAGTACTGGAGCGTTATAAGAGGAGCGGCTGATATCAGTCACATATGATGTAATATATAGAGATTATATCAGTACTGGAGCGTTATAAGAGGAGCGGCTGATATCATCACATATGATGTAATATATAGAGATTATATCAGTACTGGAGCGTTATAAGAGGAGCGGCTGATATCATCACATATGATGTAATATATAGAGATTATATCAGTACTGGAGCGTTATAAGAGGAGCGGCTGATATCAGTCACATATGATGTAATATATAGAGATTATATCAGTACTGGAGCGTTATAAGAGGAGCGGCTGATATCACATATGATGTAATATATAGAGGTTATATCAGTACTGGAGCGTTATAAGAGGAGCGGTTGATATCATCACATATGATGTAATATATAGAGATTATATCAGTACTGGAGCGTTATAAGAGGAGCGGCTGATATCATCACATATGTAATATATAGAGATTATATCAGTACTGGAGCGTTATAAGAGGAGCGGTTGATATCATCACAAATGATGTAATATATAGAGGTTATATCAGTATTGGAGCGTTATAAGAGGAGCGGTTGATCATCACATATGATGTAATATATAGAGGTTATATCAGTACTGGAGCGTTATAAGAGGAGCGTCTGATATCATCACATATGATGTAATATATAGAGGTTATATCAGTACTGGAGCGTTATAAGAGGTGCGGCTGATATCACATATGATGTAATATATAGAGGTTATATCAGTACTGGAGCGTTATAAGAGGAGCGGCTGATATCATCACATATGATGTAATATATAGAGGTTATATCAGTACTGGAGCGTTATAAGAGGTGCGGCTGATATCACATATGATGTAATATATAGAGGTTATATCAGTACTGGAGCGTTATAAGAGGAGCGGCTGATATCATCACATATGATGTAATATATAGAGGTTATATCAGTACTGGAGTGTAATAAGAGGAGCGGCTGATATCAGTCACATATGATGTAATATATAGAGGTTATATCAGTACTGGAGCGTTATAAGAGGAGCGGCTGATATCATCACATATGATGTAATATATAGAGGTTATATCAGTACTGGAGCGTTATAAGAGGAGCGGCTGATATCATCACATATGATGTAATATATATAGATTATATCAGTACTGGAGTGTTATAAGAGGAGCGGCTGATATCACATATGATGTAATATATAGAGGTTATATCAGTACTGGAGCGTTATAAGACGAGCGGCTGATATCAGTCACATATGATGTAATATATAGAGGTTATATCAGTACTGGAGCGTTATAAGAGGAGCGGCTGATATCACATATGATGTAATATATAGAGGTTATATCAGTACTGGAGCGTTATAAGAGGAGCGGCTGATATCACATATGATGTAATATATAGAGGTTATATCAGTACTGGAGCGTTATAAGAGGAGCGGCTGATATCATCACATATGATGTAATATATAGAGATTATATCAGTACTGGAGCGTTATAGGAGAAGTATGGTTACCTGATAGGGATTATTGTCTCTGGGGCGGCCGCTTCTGTCTGGGTCTCTGAAGAACTGACCTCAGGATGAACTTCTGTGGCCTCGCTGACAAGCAGCACCCACCGGGCATCGTCTATAATATAGGGAGAGTATCAGACAAGTTATAAGGAGTCACCCCTCAACATACGGCCATGGTCTGTGACCAACAAAAAAATCAGTACACTTCTCTCTTGAAATACTCTGTACTGCTGTGGACCCTGCACCTCTACTATATAACTCTCCCCCTGTGACCTCCACATGATAAGTTCACTCCTCTCCTGAAATACTCTTTACTGCTGTGGACCCTGCTCATCTACTATATAACTCTCCCCCTGTGACCTCCACATGATCAGTACACTCCTCTCCTGAAATACTCTGTACTGCTGTGGACCCTGCTCCTCCACTATATAACTCTCACCCTGTGACCTCCACATGATCAGTTCACTCCTTTCCTGAAATACTCTTTACTGCTGTGGACCCTGCTCATCCACTATATAACTCTCCCCCTGTGACCTCCACATGATCAGTACACTCCTCTCCTGAAATATTCTGTACTGCTGTGGACCCTGCTCCTCCACTATATAACTCTCACCCTGTGACCTCCTCATGATCAGTACACTCCTCTCCTATAATACTCTGCACTGCTGTGGACCCTGCTCCTCCACTATATAACTCTCACCCTGTGACCTCCACATGATCAGCACACGTCTCTGCTGAAATACTCTGTACTGCTGTGGACTCTGCTACTCCACTATATAACTCTCCTCCTGTGACCTCCACATGATCAGCACACTCCTCTCCTGAAATATTGTGTACTGCTGTGGACCCTGCTCCTCCACTATATATAACTCTCACCCTGTGACCTCCACATGATCAGTATACTCCTCTCCTATAATACCCTGCACTGCTGTGGACCCTGCTCCTCCACTATATAACTCTCACCCTGTGACCTCCACATGATCAGCACACGTCTCTGCTGAAATATTCTGTACTGCTGTGGACCCTGCTCCTCCACTATATAACTCTCCTCCTGTGACCTCCACATGATCAGCACACTCCTCTCCTGAAATATTGTGTACTGCTGTGGACCCTGCTCCTCCACTATATATAACTCTCACCCTGTGACCTCCACATGATCAGTATACTCCTCTCCTATAATACCCTGCACTGCTGTGGACCCTGCTCCTCCACTATATAACTCTCACCCTGTGACCTCCACATGATCAGCACACGTCTCTGCTGAAATATTCTGTACTGCTGTGGACCCTGCTCCTCCACTATATAACTCTCCTCCTGTGACCTCCACATGATCAGCACACTCCTCTCCTGAAATATTGTGTACTGCTGTGGACCCTGCTCCTCCACTATATATAACTCTCACCCTGTGACCTCCACATGATCAGTATACTCCTCTCCTATAATACCCTGCACTGCTGTGGACCCTGCTCCTCCACTATATAACTCTCACCCTGTGACCTCCACATGATCAGCACACGTCTCTGCTGAAATATTCTGTACTGCTGTGGACCCTGCTCCTCCACTATATAACTCTCCTCCTGTGACCTCCACATGATCAGCACACTCCTCTCCTGAAATATTGTGTACTGCTGTGAACCCTGGTCCTCCACTATATAACTCTCACCCTGTGACCTCCCACATGATCAGCACACTCCTCTCCTGAAATACTCTGTACTGCTGTGGACCCTGCTCCTCCACTATATAACTCTCACCCTGTGACCTCCACATGATCAGCACACTCCTCTCCTTATATAACTCTCACCCTGTGACCTCCACATGATCAGTACACTCCTCTCCTGAAATACTCTGTCCTGCTGTGGACCCTGCTCCTCCACTATATAATTCTCACCCTGTGACCTCCACATGATCAGTACAGTCCTCTCCTGAAATACTCTGTACTGCTGTGGACCCTGTTCCTCCACTATATAACTCTCACCCTGTGACCTCCACATGATCAGTACAGTCCTCTCCTGAAATACTCTGTACTGCTGTGGACCCTGTTCCTCCACTATATAACTCTCACCCTGTGACCTCCACATGATCAGTACACTCCTCTCCTGAAATAGTCTGTACTGCTGCTGAGAAAGGAGTTTGTCGGCACATACCACAGGTGTTGTCTTCGGGTGTCTGTGTGTCGGCATCCCTGAATACATCCGCACTGTCCTCCCCTTCCTCCTCTGCACTCCTGATGGTTTCCTCATTTTTGGGGGCAACTTCTTGAGGTGCGGTGACCCCCGGGGCAGAGGTGTCCAGTTTCTTAAGCACTTGTCTGATCTCCTGGTCTGCGCGTTGTAGAGAAGCCCGGATAGAGTCATCCAACAAAGCTCCGCCCCCTGTGGAAATACAGCGGGTTATAGGGAGATGCAGGTACCAGGTACTCAGGCTCCCCCCCCCCCCCCCCCCCCTCCTGCTCCCCTACACATTTCTACGTGCAGAGGAAAATCGTGTAAACCTTCACCACCACCACAGCAGAAGTTAAAAATTTAGTCACCATTAAAACTCCAAGTCAATAACTTCCGTTGTCCCATCTCTACCCCCTAGCCTGGGAAAAGAGGTGGATCTCTTAGTCTAGTCTGAGCCTTCACTCGGCCAGGAGCACATGTCCCAATTCACATCCCTGAGGAGACTGTTTTCTATGAGCCTAGTGTGAGGCCCAAGGCCTGAATATGGAATCATACATGTGGATTATAATTGTGTATAATATTGTATAATATATCATAGGAGACATGGGTGGGGGTTCATTCAGACCGTGTATTTGTTATTGTGTATTCCAGTTTTACTGTGGGGGGGGGGGTCTGTCTATCTGTGTTACACCTCCTTTGAAGTCAAGCATTCTGGTCATCATAAAACAAAGATAAGGGACCAGGAAAGAGGGATGACAGTCCCCCCAACCCCCCACCTTATAGGGTCAGATGAATTTCCTTTTCCCTCCTAAAAAGCCCAATATAAAACTGAGATGCTGGACAAACCTTGGTTCAAGCCTGTGACAAAAGATGACAAGATACAGCTGGAGACTCACTCACAAGGACTGCTATACCATTTTGCTGTAAGGACTTTCTTTTTGTTTTTCTGAACTCGTCTTGCTGAACTCTTTTATATATTTTTGTACCTCTATGTCATTTGTTTATTTTATACGCAGCACTGTGATACCTTTTATCAGATTAAATGTTTAGTTAATCAGCTCTAGTCTTTGATCTCTAAATATAGGAGCACACCTCTCTGAAGGCAGCTCGGGTAAAACACGTTTATCTAAGGGTTAATTTGGTGACTTGCGGGGATTAGTAGTGGATACCCAGAGGTCTGGTGGCTTTAACCCTTGCACCATCACACTCTCTCTAGCGTCTTGGCTGGACCGATAGGATGTGATCGTGACAACTGGTGGCAGCGTCGGGATATATTTAGAGATTTTTAGCGCTTGCTGGATTTTACCTGTAAGGAAATCTCAGCACTATAAAAAAT
This sequence comes from Hyla sarda, assembly GCF_029499605.1. Taxonomy (NCBI): domain Eukaryota; kingdom Metazoa; phylum Chordata; class Amphibia; order Anura; family Hylidae; genus Hyla; species Hyla sarda. The sequence continues at coordinate 469,693 of NC_079193.1, read as the reverse complement.
AGCAAATTCCAAAGACAGAGCTCAGTGCTGGTTTATAAGTCATACAAAAAGAGTGCAAGACAGTTCTGTCCTCCCCATCTCCTGTTTTACCTCCTCTGTCTCGGAAATATGGAGGCATATCGCAAGCAGTCCAAGCCTGCACTGGAGCTAATGTGCCAAGAAAAGGACATCCCTACCGCAGGAAAGAACAAGGAACAACTTATTGCTGATCTTGTGGAGTATGATGTCCGTGCAGAAGAGCTGAGTGACATGAGACAAAGTCCTACAGCTGGGACTGCCATCCAAGGACTGATATCTCCTGGGGAATACAACATTACTCCCCATCAGGACAGTACTCCACATGAGGCCGCGGACTCTCATATGCGGACTGCCTTACAACACCTTGGGAATGTGGAGGCCAATATGAAACTCCAACTGCTTCTCCAGTACCAAACTGCTGAGAGAGAGGCCCGAGCCACAGGGAGAGAGAGGGAGAGAGAGGCATGAGCCGCAGAGAGAGAGAGGCATGAGCCGCAGAGAGAGAGAGGCATGAGCCGCAGAGAGAGAGAGAGAGGCATGAGCCGCAGAGAGAGAGAGAGAAAGGCACGAGCCACAGAGAGAGAGAGAGGCATGAGCCACAGAGAGAGAGAGAGAGGCACGAGCCACAGAGAGAGAGAGAGGCATGAGCCGCAGAGAGAGAGAGAGAGAGACACGAGCCACAGAGAGAGAGAGGCATGAGCCGCAGAGAGAGAGAGAGGCATGAGCCACAGAGAGAGAGAGAGGCATGAGCCGCAGAGAGAGAGGGAGAAAGAGAGAGAGAGGCACGAGCCACAGAGAGAGAGAGAGAGGCATGAGCCACAGAGAGAGAGAGAGGCATGAGCTGCAGAGAGAGAGAGAGAGACGAGCCGCAGAGAGAGAGAGAGAGAGAGACACGAGCCACAGAGAGAGAGAGGCATGAGCCGCAGAGAGAGAGAGAGAGAGAGGCAAGAGCCACAGAGAGAGAGAGGCATGAGCCGCAGAGAGAGAGGGAGAAAGAGAGAGAGAGGCACGAGCCACAGAGAGAGAGAGAGAGGCATGAGCCACAGAGAGAGAGAGGCATGAGCCGCAGAGAGAGAGAGAGAGAGAGAGACACGAGCCACAGAGAGAGAGAGGCATGAGCCGCAGAGAGAGAGAGAGCCACGAGCCACAGAGAGAGAGAGGCATGAGCCGCAGAGAGAGAGAGAAAGAGAGAGAGAGGCACGAGCGAGCCACAGAGAGAGAGGCATGAGCCGCAGAGAGAGAAAGAAAGAGAGAGAGAGACACGAGCCACAGAGAGAGAGAAGCATGAGCCGAAGAGAGAGAGAGGCATGAGCCGCAGAGAGAGAGGCATGAGCCGCAGAGAGAGAGAGAGAGAGAGAGAGGCACGAGCCACAGAGAGAGAGAGGCATGAGCCGCAGAGAGAGGGAGAAAGAGAGAGAGAGGCACGAGCCACAGAGAGAGAGAGAGGCATGAGCCACAGAGAGAGAGAGAGGCATGAGCTGCAGAGAGAGAGAGAGAGACACGAGCCACAGAGAGAGAGAGAGAGGCATGAGCCACAGAGAGAGAGAGGCATGAGCCGCAGAGAGAGAGAGAGAGGGAGAAAGAGAGAGAGAGGCACGAGCCACAGAGAGAGAGAGAGGCATGAGCCACAGAGAGAGAGAGACACGAGCCACAGAGAGAGAGAGAGAGAGGCATGAGCCACAGAGAGAGAGAGGCATGAGCTGCAGAGAGAGAGAGAGAGACACGAGCCACAGAGAGAGAGAGGCATGAGCCGCAGAGAGAGAGGGAGAGAGAGAGAGAGACACGAGCCACAGAGAGAGAGAGAGAGGCATGAGCCACAAAGAGAGAGAGGCATGAGCTGCAGAGAGAGAGAGAGAGAGACACGAGCCACAGAGAGAGAGAGAGGCATGAGCCACAGAGAGAGAGAGGCATGAGCCACAGAGAGAGAGAGGCATGAGCTGCAGAGAGAGAGAGAGACACGAGCCACAGAGAGAGAGAGGCATGAGCCGCAGAGAGAGAGAGAGGCATGAGCCACAGAGAGAGAGAGAGGCATGAGCCGCAGAGAGAGAGGGAGAAAGAGAGAGAGAGGCACGAGCCACAGAGAGAGAGAGAGAGAGGCATGAGCCACAGAGAGAGAGAGAGGCATGAGCTGCAGAGAGAGAGAGAGAGACGAGCCGCAGAGAGAGAGAGAGAGAGAGACACGAGCCACAGAGAGAGAGAGGCATGAGCCGCAGAGAGAGAGAGAGAGAGAGAGGCAAGAGCCACAGAGAGAGAGAGAGGCATGAGCCGCAGAGAGAGAGGGAGAAAGAGAGAGAGAGGCACGAGCCACAGAGAGAGAGAGAGAGGCATGAGCCACAGAGAGAGAGAGGCATGAGCCGCAGAGAGAGAGAGAGAGAGACACGAGCCACAGAGAGAGAGAGGCATGAGCCGCAGAGAGAGAGAGAGAGCCACGAGCCACAGAGAGAGAGGCATGAGCCGCAGAGAGAGAGAGAGAGAAAGAGAGAGAGAGGCACGAGCCACAGAGAGAGAGGCATGAGCCGCAGAGAGAGAAAGAAAGAGAGAGAGAGACACGAGCCACAGAGAGAGAGAAGCATGAGCCGAAGAGAGAGAGAGGCATGAGCCACAGAGAGAGAGGCATGAGCCGCAGAGAGAGAGAGAGAGAGAGAGAGAGGCACGAGCCACAGAGAGAGAGAGGCATGAGCCGCAGAGAGAGGGAGAAAGAGAGAGAGAGGCACGAGCCACAGAAAGAGAGAGAGGCATGAGCCACAGAGAGAGAGAGAGAGAGGCATGAGCTGCAGAGAGAGAGAGAGAGACACGAGCCACAGAGAGAGAGAGAGAGGCATGAGCCACAGAGAGAGAGAGGCATGAGCCGCAGAGAGAGAGAGAGAGGGAGAAAGAGAGAGGCACGAGCCACAGAGAGAGAGAGAGGCATGAGCCACAGAGAGAGAGAGGCACGAGCTGCAGAGAGAGAGAGAGAGAGACACGAGCCACAGAGAGAGAGAGAGAGAGGCATGAGCCACAGAGAGAGAGAGGCATGAGCTGCAGAGAGAGAGAGAGAGACACGAGCCACAGAGAGAGAGAGGCATGAGCCGCAGAGAGAGAGGGAGAGAGAGAGAGAGACACGAGCCACAGAGAGAGAGAGAGAGGCATGAGCCACAGAGAGAGAGAGGCATGAGCTGCAGAGAGAGAGAGAGAGAGACACGAGCCACAGAGAGAGAGAGAGGCATGAGCCACAGAGAGAGAGAGGCATGAGCCACAGAGAGAGAGAGGCATGAGCTGCAGAGAGAGAGAGAGACACGAGCCACAGAGAGAGAGGCATGAGCCGCAGAGAGAGAGAGAGAGAGAGAGAGAGAGAGAGAGAGGCATGAGCCACAGAGAGAGAGAGGCATGAGCCGCAGAGAGAGAGGGAGAAAGAGAGAGAGAGGCACGAGCCACAGAGAGAGAGAGAGGCATGAGCCACAGGGAGAGAGAGGCATGAGCTGCAGAGAGAGAGAGAGAGACGAGCCACAGAGAGAGAGAGGCATGAGCCGCAGAGAGAGAGAGAGAAAGAGAGAAAGTGAGAGAGACACGAGCCACAGAGAGAGAGAGGCATGAGCCACAGAGAGAGAGAGGCATGAGCCGCAGAGAGAGAGAGAGAGAGAGACACGAGCCACAGAGAGAGAGAGAGAGGCATGAGCCACAGAGAGAGAGAGAGACACGAGCCACAGAGAGAGAGAGGCATGAGCAGCAGAGAGAGAGAGAGACACGAGCCACAGAGAGAGAGGCATGAGCCGCAGAGAGAGAGAGAAAGAGAGAGAGGCACGAGCCACAGAGAGAGAGAGGCATGAGCCGCAGAGAGAGAGAGAAAGAGAGAGAGAGACACGAGCCACAGAGAGAGAGAGGCATGAGCCGCAGAGAGAGAGAGGCATGAGCCGCAGAGAGAGAGAGGCATGAGCTGCAGAGAGAGAGAGAGAGAGAGAGAGAGAGCCACGAGCCACAGAGAGAGAGAGAGGCATGAGCCGCAGAGAGAGAGAGAAAGAGAGAGAGAGGCACGAGCCACAGAGAGAGAGAGGCATGAGCCGCAGAGAGAGAGAGAAAGAGAGAGAAAGGCACGAGCCACAGAGAGAGAGAGAGAGAGGCATGAGCCACAGAGAGAGAGAGGCATGAGCTGCAGAGAGAGAGAGACACGAGCCACAGAGAGAGAGAGGCATGAGCCGCAGAGAGAGAGAGAGGGAGAGAGAGAGACACGAGCCACAGAGAGAGAGAGGCATGAGCCGCAGAGAGAGAGAGAAAGAGAAAGAGAGGCACGAGCCACAGAGAGAGAGAGGCATGAGCCGCAGAGAGAGAGAGAAAGAGAGAGAGAGGCACGAGCCACAGAGAGAGAGAGGCATGAGCCGCAGAGAGAGAGAGAGGGAGAAAGAGAGAGAGAGGCACGAGCCACAGAGAGAGAGAGAGGCATGAGCCACAGAGAGAGAGAGAGGCATGAGCTGCAGAGAGAGAGACAGAGAGACACGAGCCACAGAGAGAGAGAGAGAGGCATGAGCCACAGAGAGAGAGGCATGAGCCGCAGAGAGAGAGAGAGGGAGAAAGAGAGAGAGAGGCACGAGCCACAGAGAGAGAGAGAGGCATGAGCCACAGAGAGAGAGAGGCATGAGCTGCAGAGAGAGAGAGAGAGAGAGAGACACGAGCCACAGAGAGAGAGAGAGAGAGGCATGAGCCACAGAGAGAGAGAGGCATGAGCTGCAGAGAGAGAGAGCCACGAGCCACAGAGAGAGAGAGGCATGAGCCGCAGAGAGAGAGAGGGAGAGAGAGAGAGAGACACGAGCCACAGAGAGAGAGAGAGGCATGAGCCACAGAGAGAGAGAGGCATGAGCTGCAGAGAGAGAGAGAGAAACGAGCCACAGAGAGAGAGAGAGGCATGAGCCACAGAGAGAGAGAGGCATGATCTGCAGAGAGAGAGAGAGAGAGAGACACGAGCCACAGAGAGAGAGAGGCATGAGCCACAGAGAGAGAGAGGCATGAGCCACAGAGAGAGAGAGAGAGACGAGCCACAGAGAGAGAGAGGCATGAGCCGCAGAGAGAGAGAGAGAGAGAGGCACGAGCCACAGAGAGAGAGAGGCATGAGCCACAGAGAGAGAGAGGCATGAGCCGCAGAGAGAGAGGGAGAAAGAGAGAGAGACACGAGCCACAGAGAGAGAGAGGCATGAGCCGCAGAGAGAGAGAGAGAGAGAGAGAGACACGAGCCACAGAGAGAGAGAGAGGCATGAGCCGCAGAGAGAGAGAGGCATGAGCCGCAGAGAGAGAGAGAGAGAGAGACACGAGCCACAGAGAGAGAGAGGCATGAGCCGCAGAGAGAGAGAGAAAGAGAGAGGCACGAGCCACAGAGAGAGATAGAGGCATGAGCCGCAGAGAGAGAGAGAGAGAGAGGCCTGAGCCACAGAGAGAGAGAGAGAGAGAGACACGAGCCACAGAGAGAGAGAGAGAGAAAAAGAGAGAGATGCACAAGCCACAGAGAGAGAGAGAGAGAGAGAGAGAGGCATGAGCCGCAGAGAGAGAGAGAGAGAGATACACGAGCCACAGAGAGAGAGAGGCATGAGCCGCAGAGAGAGAGAGAGAGAGAGGCCTGAGCCACAGAGAGAGAGGCATGAGCCACAGAGAGAGAGAGAGAGAGAGATAGGCACGAGCCGCAGAGAGAGAGAGAAAGAGAGGCACGAGCAGCAGAGATAGAGAGAGAGAGAGAGGCACGAGCCACAGAGAGAGAGAGAGGCATGAGCCACAGAGAGAGAGAGAGAGGTGGCAGAAAGAGAGAGAGAGGTGGCAGAAAGAGAGAGAGAGGTGGCAGAAAGAGATGCCCAGCGGAGGGATGAATTGGAGGCTTTATCCGGACACAGTGATTTGCAGGATCAATGAGACCACAAACCTCGCTTGGAACATTTCCCCATGATGGAGTAAGATGGTCTGGATGTGTTCCTGAGGGGATTTGCCGGCAGCTCCATCTACCTAAGGAACAGTGGGGACGATATCTAACCCCACGGCTGCGAGATAAAGCTCTGGATCTATGATATATGGATATATAGGTGGATATATGAACCACTGAAGAAGCTCAATTTAATATAACGCTTATAACTTTGCTCGTACAGTTTTTAGAAGCAGAATTCTAGTCGGTGTTTCTTTTACATGGTTCATTGTTGTTTGCAGTTTTTGCTTTTGAACAGATAATTCGGACCTTTGGGTGCTTTCGCGTGTGTCCATGTGACTGTCTAATGTAGATGTAGGTGACTCTTATGCACCAGCTTAACATCCATATTTCTTAAGCTAACTGGACTAGGACCTCACTGAGGATGAACTACAGCAAAAAAAACTTTAGAAAGTCACTCGACTTCTGTAGAAAACTGAGAGCTAACAATCCAAAAGGTGAATCCAGAAGAAGTTCCCCTAAACAGGTGAGACCCTGGACCATGACCTGAGGCAAAACAATCCAGCGTGAGCTGCAGTGTGGAGAGGAGTCAGCAGGAGTGTGAGGTGATTCAATGGAAGCCTAAAGAAAATCTTCAAGCAAGCGACTGCACCATTCTGCAAGTGTTCCCCGCCCAGGAGGAGTCCGAAATTCATAGCTGCGGGCACAGGAGCCGGTGAGTCAACGGGCCACACAGTGCTAGTCTGGGATAGAGTATACAGTAGAAAGCCTCAGGAAGCTGGATCCCAAGGGCTAGTTCATACCCTGGTGGTGTAGCCTTAATTGGACACTATCAGAACCCTGGTCAGCATCGGAGGCCTCAGCATTAAGTCTAAAGTCCCAAGTCTGCAGCAACAAAAGTCAGTGTAAAATACCACAAGTCACAGCAAGTTCACAGGGCTACTCCTGCCTCAGTGAAGACAGTAATCCGTAACCTGGCATCGGTGTATTTATTATACCACGCCTGGCCCAGGAGAAGCTGTCGGATCCTCGGGCCATGAAGGTTAACGGTGCCCTGGCGTCACAAAGTGATACATCTAACCACCCTGAGTCACGTACCACAGTCTGTCTAACTCCCCGTGGCTGCCACAAATCTTGGCGTGCATGTACAGGATTCAGGTGTGTACCTTATCTACAGTGAAACCCCCTAGGCTGAGCTGTGTCCATACTGCACTGCGTACACGAGCGACATTAACACTTGTTTTTACAAGTGTTTATTTCAAGAGGCTCTATTGAAAAGGAGGAGGAGAAGAAAAGTGTATTGTTGGCCATATTGTCTACAAAAGCCGTGACCAGAGACTGTGTTTTCTGTTGTTGTCCTTATTGTGCGCCCCAAAATTGTTGATGCCGGACAACTTGTATGTGTCCGTCATTTTGTGTATGTTTTAAGTGGTGAGTTCATGGGGAGGACAAAGTTTAGTCTAAAGTTTCTTCTCTACAAATGTGCCAGTCTGAGAAGAATACTTCTTGTCTTCTTAGATCAGTGGTCTTCAAACTGTGGCCCTCCTGATGTTGAAAAACTACAATTCCCAGCATGCCCGGACAGCCAACGGCTGTCCGGGCATGCTGGGAGTTGTAGTTTTGCAACATCTGGAGGGCCACAGTTTGAAGACCACTGTCTTAGATATTTATGGCTGCTTAGACTATGCCAGTCTGAGGGGGGTACCTCTCTACTCATGTCTGGTATCACCCCTACAACTTACTATCTGTTGATGGAACAGGGGGGGGGGGGGGTTGACATGAAGAAACTGTGAAACTTATAATTATGCCTTAGTTTCTTATATATAAGGTAATCAGTAGGACATATGATATTTTCATATACTGTTAAAGGGGTTCTCCGCTGCCCTGCCTTCTGGAGCTCCGCTCGCAGCACTGGGAAGTTTATTACTACGAACGCTGTGTGCGGGCTTCCGTGTTCGAGGCCGCCCCCTCGTGACGTCACACCCGCCACCTCAACGAAAGTCTATGGGAAGGGGGTGCGACCACTGTCGCACCCCCTTCCCATAGACTTTTGTTGAGGGGGCAGGTGTGACGTCACGAGGGGGTGGGCGTGACATCGCGAGGGGGCGGCCTCAAACACGGAAGCCCGCACACAGCGTTCGTAGTAATAAACTTCCGGGCGCTGCGAGCGGAGCTCCAGAAGGCAGGGAAGTGGAGAACCCCTTTAAAGGAGTAGTCCAGTGCGCACTTTTCTTATTTTATGCGGTCTGGGCTGCAAAAAAAAGAAAACAAACTTTCTCTTACCTGCCTACGCGCCCCCGGAGCTCCGGTACAGGTGTTCGGTCCCCGGGCTGTATTCTTCTTACTTCCTGTTAGTCCGGCACGTCACATGGAGCTTCAGCCTATCACCAGCAGAGGCGGGACATCACTGCAGCCTGTGATAGGCTGAGGCTCCGTGTAACGTGCCGGGATAACAGGAAGTAAGAAGAATACAGCCCGGGGACCGAACACCTGTACCGGAGCTCCGGGGGCGCGTAGGCAGGCAAGAGAAAGTTTATTTTCTTTTTTTTTTGCAGCCCGGACCGGATAAAATAAGAAAAGTGCGCACTGGAGTACTCCTTTAAGTATTGTAAAGGACATCAATACATATATATATAATACATTTATCTTATATATGATTCTCACTAGTACTGCTCAGTGTTTGCATTCCTAAAACATGGTGGGAAGGTGATAACGTCTCAAGTATAGACTTTAATAATGAGTCTCTGTCCTAAGTTGTGCTAAGGAAAGCAATGTTATTGTAACTAACGATGAATTAACCATTCGCACATCTGTGATAGAGAGACATCCATTGTATTACCAATAAATAGTTGGGAATATGTTCCACTCGGCACCAAGATGTCTGAGGGTCCACCATGGGTGATTACTAAAGGGTCAGAGTTAATCCCGATACATCTAATTTAGTAGCTATACGTCACGTGTGGAATGTGGGGTTGAAATTAGCTTTGGACAGTTAACCCTTACTGGTAATGATGCTAATTGTCTATACAATAGCACCCCCTAGCGTATAGGTAAGGTAACATTACTCCAACAGAATGTGATGCGCACAAATGCATTCTGGGTATTATAGTGATGTCATAGTCATTACCATATGTACACGCCCAGTATACATTCATTGGGGAATTCCAATTTAGGAGGGTGTGTCTAATTGATTAGAACATGTTAATAAGCCCCATGTTCAAGAGACAAAAGAAGACCTAGGAGAAAAGACTTAGACAAAGAAGTCTGCCACCGAAAGAGGTCCACCAATGGGAAGCCATGAGAGCTATGGGATATCCCAGCAATCCTGACTGATCACACGGTACAGACCAATGGCTGCCCATGACGATGCGATGATGGACTATTCAGCTTTCCTAGGAGCAGAAGGGAGATTCTTACTTAGACTTGGTAAAAGACACAAAAATGGTATTCCATTTAATTAAAGGAGTACTCCGATGCTAGGTTTTTTTTTATGGTAAACTAACCCTAAAGCAAAGTTATATAACATTGTAAATTACTTACCTTATCCATATCGCTCTTTTCCTGGTCTGGCTCCTTTTTCTTCAATCTATGACGCTCGACCGCTGTTTCTTCTGCACCACCGCCATCTTAGCCCGGGGACTCATCGTTCCCATGAGTCACTGCGGGCTGTCGGCTTTATTCTGCGCATGCGCAGTACTACGCAAATAGCGTAGAGCTAACGCTAGGCTCCTATCGCTGTCTACGTTAGCCCTACGCTATTGGCTTAGTGCTGCGCCTGCGCAGTACTACGTTAGCCGCGCGCAACCCCGCTAGCGGTGATGGTAGCGATGGGAGGCATTCTTGTGACACCGCTAGTGCAGTGTTTCCCAACCAGGGTGCCTCCAGCTGTTGCAAAACTACAACTCCCAGCATGCCCGGACAGCCGAAGGCTGTCCGGGCATGCTGGGAGTTGTAGTTTTGCAACAGCTGGAGGCACCCTAGTTGGGAAACACTGCGCTAGTGGGCACATGGAAGGAGGGAAGGAACTTTATTATAATTTCCTGGGGGGGGGGGAGAGGAGGGGGAGAGAGCAGTAGCTAACAGGAAGCTGGCGCAGGGAGTCATGGGAAATGTAGTCTTTCTGACATGGCTGCTTACTGCTACAGGCGGCAATTACAAGAGAATGGCTGAGCCAAATTTGACAAATGAGGTATCGTTGGAAAGGTCTTTGAAAGAGCTATCAGAGGAGGTAAACTTTTTTTTTAAGTACCAGCGCTTCGGAGTACTCCTTTAAGACTAATTTGGATAATGTGGATGGAGTTATATAATTTAGATTGGGGAATAAATTAATTTAATTAATTAATTATCTCCATATTAAGATTATAGTCTTAGAATGTTCTTTATTATAGATTCTAACTGCAGAAGGGTCTATTCTTCAGATCTATAAGAAAGCATTGAACAATTGCTTTAGATATATAACCTATTTCGCTAAGTGTTATAAGTAAATTTACCACACCGGAAACTTGCTTCAAATTCTTCTTCCTTCTAAAATATAAAGGAAGATCATATATCTTTGCTATTTTATAGTCTTAATAATCTTAACAAAGTCATGTGAAGAAGATAGTCCAGAATTGGGCAGAAGATGTCACATTTCTTCCATGTTTATATCCTTCGATGGATTTGCCCATTCATGGAGTCATGTGATGTGTAGTTGGTTAGAAGGGCGCGGGGTGTATTTAGCATTCCATATTGATGTCTATAAATAGATATTGCCCATCTTGAGGTTTCCTCTGGACAGAGTGGTGTATAAACCTTCTTCTTGATATCCTAACTATATCTGGTGTATAAAGGAGTCATAACTTCTTCAAATAAACAACATTTTGCTCATAGCATTCTGGATTACCCAGCTTTTCCTGTGTATTCTCTAATGCTAGTGAATGGCCAGACACAGCTCATACCTAAATTTGGATCCACGCAGGTGACCCATAATTGGATAATTTTCAAGATCAATTGGTGCTGAAACCCGTAAAACAATTGACCTGGAAATAATCCAATTATGGGTCAAAGTCTGTTCCACCCCAGCAGGGGTTTACAAAGACCGCACAAAGAGCGCAAAGAAAGCCCGCAAAAGAAAAAGCCCCACCCCCCTGGGTGTGGGAACCAAGAAGCTGTGCCAAGTTCAAAGTGGAACCGAAAGGACCACCCCCTGTTGCACAGGGCATGGTTGAAGAGGCTGCACAGATGTTGTAATTCCTGTTGGCAGTCATTTTGTTGAAGCCCACTATAAAAGAGACTGCAGAACCCTGCCTCCAAAGTACACCTCGTGAAATGCAGAGAGAGAGAGAGAGCATGGTGGACAGCTCTGCAAAAGAATGTACCAATATGGCGACCAGCACTCCACATCAGGCCGTGATCCTTGCCAAGCGGTTGTCGCTCCTGTCCGCAAAAGAGCGATGGCTGAACATGCCATTTCTGGAGGATGATACCTGGCCGGGCTTCCAGGTACCGGGGTGTCCGGCAGTCCCACAGTTACCCTCTTGGGGTTCCCTTATATTTAGCTATTGTATCCCAGAGCCGGAATCAGAGGGTGAGCAGGCCCCGTCCCCCACATTGCGGTGTATGCCTCCGGAGGCCCCACCAGAGAAGCCAGCTACTGCCTCCTGCAAGAGGTCATCATTCGTGCCATGCACCAGCTCCTGATGACCCTGCCGGAAAAGGAACATCCACAGATCCCCTCTGGCCTAACTCCAGACTGGATGGACTGGATCTCTGACCCCCATGGACTGTTTACTCCTAAGGCGACTGCAGGGAAGAAACCTCAGTCCATGACCCCCACATCTGCAGTAACACTCCCTAGGCTTGCTGCACTACTGCCTAGGCCTCAGTCACCTCCACCAAAGGAAGAAGTTTCGGGAGCAGCTGCTGCAACACCACCAGCCCCAGGGGCGGAAGCCACTTCAGTACAAATGGTGGTAACCATCAGCTCAGAGTGTCCCATTCCAATTTGTCAAGAGTGTCATGGGTCAATACCCTGTTCCCTGTTTAATATAATTCAATATTCCTATAGATCACCAACAGGTGATCCAAAGAATACCCTTTCTTCCTATACACCCAAAAATAGTGATTATTAAAAGTGTAATCTTTATTTATTCTGCACACTATAATTGTTTGAAACAAACAAGTGCCATATAGTCCTATGCTCTATCAGCATTTCCTTTGCCTGCACCTGACTTGGATATGAAGGACTAAGGCACCTGAGCTAAAACACTTTACGCTGCCCCCCTCGTCATGTTTCGCTACCAATGTAGCTTTATCAAGAGGCAAGCGGGCACTGAGCTAAAAAACGCCAAACCTGGGGTTATAAAACCTCCTATAGTGATGTCACAGGAAAAGGAAACAAACAGGTGTTGATGAAATTCCCAAACCAGTCTTCTCCATCAGTAAATGACACATGCTCTGACCAATAGCAGATCTTCATCTCAAATAATGGTAACCAATCAACACTTTGACCTTCTGTTGTCCTAAAGGAAGCTAGAGCAACTTGATTGGCAAGTAAACCAGCCCAATAGCCTAGGTACTGCCTCTTGTGACGTGCTGCACTAATCTCCTATGCGCAGAGACTTAGAATATAACCTGATCTTCCGAAAGAGGAGATCCCATTTGCGCATGCGCACTAATTAGACAGCCGTCTCTCAATTTCCGGATGTGCAAACTTCTATGCACCGGGACTTAGTTCTCCAACGGGATGCACAGTAAAGCTGCGCGAGAACTTTTCAGACAGTATTTTTCATGAGAATATTAAGGGATCTTATACTCTGTCTTTATCCAGCAGTACCAGGTATAATTTCACTCTAATACCATTATGTTACATTGTACAGAAAGTCTCAAGCTCTACCAATAAAATAGAAACACTGAATTGGCGCAGAGACTGGTTAGTGTTATGTACATATTGATTGGTAAATATAAACCATATTAATCAATTCCTAGATTATCTATAGGGTCAGTTAAGTTACTGATGGGTGAGAATTAGGGGTCTGGATAGGCAAGTATACCATCTATATATATATACGGCACCGTGTGTGTTTTCTCTGTGACATTGGCCATGGCTAGTGTGCTATAACATTTGAATTACTGATTGTACCAAAAATCGTAAAGATATTATTAAGCAGGATCTTAAATAAATGCACTAAACATGAATCCCCCATTTAGACCTAGAGGAGACATCGATTTCAAGCTATGGATCCATTTAGCTTCTTCACATAGAAGCTTCTTGTCCAGATTTCCACATCTCGGGCCGAGTCTGAGTTTGGCTATACCATAAAATCTAAGACTCAAGAAATCACCTCCATGATGAGAAGCAAAGTGTCTTGCCAGTGGCGTATCCGCTCTAGTGTGGATTGTGCTAATGTGCTGGGAAAGCATCCTCCTCCTGAATTGTTGGATGGTTTTTCCAACATAAACCAAGGGGCATCCACATTATGCAATGTAGATTACCCCAGTGGTTGGACAATTCACAAAATCCCTTATCACATAGATGCGTCCATCAATTGGATTGTTGAATTCTTTTGTTTTGGGCACAAAATGACAAAACAAGCAACTCCCACACGGGTGGGATCCTGTCATAGGAGACTTTAACCATGTGCCACCTGTTGTATCAGAGAAATAGCTCTTTAAGAGATGTTCTCTAATGTTTGTTCCACGCCTATGGGTAACTGACGGATATGGGGTAAGCACATCTTTAAGATCTCCGTCAGCAAGCAGAATCGCCCAGCATTTTTGTAACGCTGACCACTTAACGATTGTTCCTGTCAAAAGTGCCTATACACCTCACAATCTTGGTTCCACTTGATGCCATGTGTCTCCTATTGTTTGCAAGCAACTCCAACCAGGGAGTATCTCTAGCTTTAGTAAAAGCCCTATGCAGCATTATTTTGAGGTACCCTCTAGATATAAACCTTTGATACAGCAGCTTTCTTTCCTCCAAAAAGGCTTCATTAGACAAACAGTTCCTCTTGGCTCTTAAATATTGCCCCGTTGGAATCCCTCTCTTTAGGGGGGCTGGATGGTGGCTTTTCCACTCTAGGAAACTGTTGGTGGATTTTGAACAATCCTCTTTGTATGCTGCCACTCGGGTCCAGAGAAATTTGTAAATCCAAAAAATTGAGAGTGCTTGTGTGTATCTTGTGAGTGAAGTGAATTCCTATATCATTTTGATAAAGAGCTGTAACAAATTCCTGAAAAAGTGCCGCAGTGTCATCCCAAAATAACAAAACATTGTCAATAAATCTACCCCAAAATAAAACGTAACTAGTGGATTTATGAAAGGTGTCAGAAAAAACAATAGTGTTTTCCCACCACCCTAAGAATAGATTTGCGAAATTAGGTGTACACGGAGTGTCCATAGCGGTTCCTTTACATTGTAGGTAATAGTGACCATGTGACCATCAGATATGAAAAATTTGTGATTAAGAGGAAAGTGAAGTAAGGGTAGAACAAATTCATTGTGACTTGTGTACTGTGTGCCTCTAGTGGAAAGAAAGTAACAAACTGCTTCCAAACCCAACTCGTGCTTGATATTTATATATAGCGCCTCAAACATCGAGGCTTCCTATAAAAGCTTGGGGGCGATAAAGAAATTACCTGGAGCCGAGTGACAGCATCACCGGTATCCTTTATAAATGAGGGCAGAGCAGAGACTGAGCCAATATCTGATCCACATATAAACTGATATCATCTGTCAAATTCTCGTTTCCTGAAACAATCGTTGTGCCAGGGATGGGGGTTCTCTGTTGGTGGATCTTAGGCAATGCATATAGAGTTGTCAATACAGGTTTGGAATTGAACATCACTCGGAATTCATCATCTGTGACAAGGGACTTGGCCTTTGCTTCCATCAATATTGTTTTTACTCAGTCAGATTACAATCCAACTTCTTGTAAGTTTAAGGATCCTTTAATACCATATCATATCCTTTAACCCCTTAAGGACGCAGGACGTAAATGTACGTCCTGGTGAGGTGGTACTTAACGCACCAGGACGTACATTTACGTCCTGAGCATAACCGCGGGCATCGGAGCGATGCCCGTGTCATGCGCGGCTGATCCCGGCTGCTGATCGCAGCCAGGGACCCGCCGGCAATGGCCGACGCCCGCGATCTCGCGGGCGTCCGCCATTAACCCCTCAGGTGCCGGGATCAATACAGATCCCGGCATCTGCGGCAGTTCGTGATTAAAATGAACGATCGGATCGCCCGCAGCGCTGCTGCGGGGATCCGATCATTCATAACGCCGCACGGAGGTCCCCTCTCCTTCCTCCGTGCGGCTCCCGGCGTCTCCTGCTCTGGTCTGTGATCGAGCAGACCAGAGCAGAAGATGACCGATAATACTGATCTGTTCTATGTCCTATACATAGAACAGATCAGTATTAGCAATCATGGTATTGCTATGAATAGTCCCCTATGCCCCTATGGGGACTATTCAAGTGTAAAAAAAAATGTAAAAAAAATGTAAAAGTAAAAGTAAAAAAAAAGTGAAAAATCCCCTCCCCCAATAAAAAGTAAAACGTCCGTTTTTTCCTATTTTACCCCCAAAAAGCGTAAAAAACATTTTTTATAGACATATTTGGTATCGCCACGTGCGTAAATGTCCGAACTATTAAAATAAAATGTTAATGATCCCGTACGGTGAACGGCGTGAACGAAAAAAAATTAAAAAAGTCCAAAATTCCTACTTTTTTAATACATTTTATTAAAAAAAAAATTATAAAAATGTATTAAAAGTTTTTTATATGCAAATGTGGTATCAAAAAAAAATTACAGATCATGGCGCAAAAAATGAGCCCCCATACTGCCGCTTATACGGAAAAATAAAAAAGTTATAGGTCATCAAAATAAAGGGATTATAAACGTACTAATTTGGTTAAAAAGTTTGTGATTTTTTTTAAGCGCAACAATAATATAAAAGTATATAATAATGGGTATCATTTTAATCGTATTGACCCTCAGAATAAAGAACACATGTCATTTTTACCAGAAATTGTACGGCGTGAAAACAAAACCTTCCAAAATTAGCAAAATTGCGTTTTTCGTTTTAATTTCCCCACAAAAATAGTGTTTTTTGTTTGCGCCATACATTTTATGATATAATGAGTGATGTCATTACAAAGGACAACTGGTCGCGCAAAAAACAAGCCCTCATACTAGTCTGTGGATGAAAATATAAAAGAGTTATGATTTTTAGAAGGCGAGGAGGAAAAAATGAAAACGTTAAAATTAAATTGTCTGAGTCCTTAAGGCCAAAATGGGCTGAGTCCTTAAGGGGTTAATACCATATATTTAATACTTTAATACCATATCTTTGTAATCATCTTTGTTCATGACTACATTTGCTCCTTTGTCGGAGGGTTTCCCAATTATTTCTTAGTTTTGCTCCAACTCCTTTAACGCCCTATACTCCTGCGATGTTAGATTATCTTGTGTTAATTGTTAATTTTGCCAAGTCGTTTGTTACCATTTACACCAAAGTTTGAATGTTATTATATTGGCTGAAAGGCAGAGTTCGCTTCAATTTTGGCCTGAGATCAGAAGAAGGTGGATCTTTATTTCTTGTTCTTGTGTCATTCTCCTCGAGGAGATTTAAAAGGTCCATTATTGCCTCTCTTCACGTTCCATCATTGACGGATTGGATTCCCTGCATTTGTGCATCTTATGAAGTGCCAACTTCCTGGCGAATACATTTATATCACTGATCCAGGTGAAAGGATCGTAGGACGGCATCGGGACATAGGTCACCTCAGTACAAATGGTGGTAATTATCAGCTCAGCATGTCCCATTCAAACTTGTCAAGAGTGTCATGGGTTAATACCCTGAACCCAGCAGAGGGTTCTCAAGGGAGAGCTGTTAGATTCATGTGCCAACCAAGAAGGAGTGCCAACCGCTGCCAATGGGGTGCCCTTCATGCTAAATAAAAAAGCTGACTATAGTTCCAATGTTAAGACTTTCTTGCTTAGGTGTCTGCGCCTGTTGCTTTAGTTCCAGTTTACAAGTCCATAAATTCTGCAGCATTCATGATATATGTCTGGCGCATTGCCAAGAAGAAACCACTATGCTTTAGTACCAGGTATAATAAAAAGAACTTCCTAATTCTTCGTATACCTTCCTAATTCTGTGCCTAACCTCTTCAGTGCCTTAAAAATGCGCTAAAATGTTCTTAGTCAGAATTATCTAGTGATGAGAGAAATGTAACCAAGATAGGATTCAGTCAATAACGTAACAATGTTTTCAGCCATGTTGTCTAGTGGTAAGAAAATGTGTAACCCAGTCAGTCAGAAATGTGTAATGTCTAGTGATATGGTGTATAATTGTCTATATTATAAAATTGTCTCGGGTTAGGACTGTTGTTTGCTGTGCCCCAGTCCATACATGCAAACACACACACACATATATATATATAGTTGCAAAAAAAGTAGGTGAACCGTTTGGAATTGTGGTGTCCCGGCACCGTATTTCATACTGTGCCTTGGTTATTAGTCCCCAAAGTCAGAGTCCCTAGAACTGTCGGGGTTCGCTTCCCTAATTAACCCCTAGTCACCCCTTAGTAACTTGATATTTATAAATATTATCTATGTAAATATGTATACGGTGTTACTCACTTGTTTTAGCGTCGCAGGACCTGCGGGTCATGTGACACGGTTCAGAACTCTATGGTATGTTGAAGGACCTTAGGTGGTTCTTGAGTCACGTGTTTCCCATAATGCCGTGTAACGGTGAGTTGTTTCGGACCAATCCAAAACGGCCCGCCCCTGCCCATATAAGGGAGTTGCGGCCATTGATCGCTCTCTTGGGTTGCTGTCACAGATTGAGGTATGACCTCCTCAACTTTCAAGTACGTTTACTAGGCCAAAGCCTTGCGGCCTCGGCCTAAATCACCGCAGTTATATATCTATAATTCCCTGCTACTCTCCGCAAGATCACTGGACCTAATTAACCCCTAAATCCAGCGGATCTGTGCAATGGAATCTTCCAAAAGCTAAATTGAGTTTACCTGATCTCAACCAACTGTCAATCGCTGCTCATATACAAATAGACTTTGTTCATGGACTGTTATTGCTATTGTCTGCTTCAGAAAATCTCCAGTAAAAGTTCCTGCAAGTTTCAGTTGACAGCGGTTGTGGACAAATAATTTATTAGGCATTCACCTATCGTTCTTGGGAAGGGTGGCGATAGGCCCAGCACCATTACAGTATTTAACCCTCACCCTGGCGTCACGAGTGACAAGGGTTAACAGCACCCTTTATAATTCAAGAAAAACACCCCAACTACCCTATACCCCCACCAAGGTACCACAAAGCCTTTTTGGCATCTGACGAACAGGATTCAGGTGTGTGCCTGCTGCTGTTGCCACTAGTGAAACTGTATTCCCCCCAATATAATGGACTTTATTCATGTGTCGCAAACCACAGTTCTGTGTACAAGAGCGGTGCATGTGGTGTGCAGTACAAGGGGGCCACGCGAACAGTAAGGGTGGAGGCGAAGATTTATTTGCTGCAAGAATGTGTAAACTGCGAAATGAATACATGCTACGATCCTCTGGTCTGGTCAGCACAGGAAGAGTTAACCTGCCGCCGGAGAAGCGCGCAAAAAAGTCCCGCACTGCACCATGTCCCGCCCCTGGGCGTGGCTATAAAGTTGCTGTGTCACAGCCGAAAGGGAACTTGGAGACAGAGGAGTTGTTTCTGGGAGGACAGGAAGTCGGGGCTGCACCGATGACGTCCTTCCTGCCGGCCGCCATTTTGGGGAAGCCCAGTATAAAGGACACCCTGCACAGCGACCTCTTCAGTCTGCACAAGGAGCCGGAGAGTACAGACATGGAGGAGAGCAGCGTTCCACGTGGTGAGAACATCAAAATGGCGGTGGAGCAACGGAAAGGTGTGGCGGTCGCAGCCCAACTATTCCAGGATATTGCCGACCATCTGCAGCGGTTGTCATTAGACAAAGTGGGGGCCTGCAATCTTCCCCCACTGCCCAATGACGACGATGACTGGCCGGATACACCTCCAGGAGACTGCGCTGGAACACGTGGAGTAGAATCGCCGGTAAGATTGTCCCCTCACCACGGGACTTGGGGCTCATGGGCCGAGATCCCATCGGAGGAGTCTGCAGTGAGTACCCCGCCGGAGTCGGCCTTTTCTTCCTCCTCCAGCCCTGAGCCTGAAATACCCCTGTCCAGCTTGCCGAGTGCACGACCGCGCTCACCAGATTTGCCCCAGTGGATTTTTGGGGACGAGCTGGGACTCATCGAGTATATGCATGCGGTTCTACAACCCATACCTGGGAAGCCACTCCCATCAATTCCAACCGCACAAAGAGAAACGGACCGGCAGGAAGCCGAGCTGGCTGAGTTGATGGACAAATTAAAGGCCCGACACAGAGAACTATACGCCCCTAAGCATGTGCATTTGCCTCCTGAGGATATAATTCGTTATCAGGAGAATACTAAAGAAATGGAAGCACTCTACATCCGCAAGTGGGATCATCCCCAAGAAGGGGAGGAAACTTTAGAACGACGAAGAGCAATTGTGTCCAAGTTCGACAAGTCAGAGGTTATGGGACACTCCTAGATTGCTATACAGGGCAAACCATCCTCGTAAACCGGCGAGCAGTACAGAGGCCATATCTACATAAAAAGTTCTACTCTCTGGAGGTGGGTGAGATGGTGGGTAAAAGCAAGGGTAGTTTATTCTCCCAGCATGCAACGCGTTTCACTGCAACAGCAGCTTCATCAGGCATGACAAGAATCACATGAATGGCGAATTTATCCAGAAGGTGAGAGGACACATCAGAGTACAGGGGGGAGGGGAGGGGAGGGGAGGGGAAAAACGAGGTGGGATAGGTAAGTGGATAGGACTTAGACGTTCTCCTCACCAACGGGCAAATTCTAACCTTACAAATATATATACCGTATAAAACATTTTTTACATATAAAAATATATGACCCAATTATTAACTTAGATAAAATGATAATAATGATGATAGTAATAATTAAATGGGAAGATAGAGATCGGTCTCATTCAGACCATGTGGTACCAAAGTAGACAGAGTAACAATCCAATAAGATTCACGGTTAATTAAATATGGAAAACGGTTCGGTTTTGTAGATGGAACAGATTCACGTCTGATTAACCGTAAAGATGTTGGGTCATTTTTGTGAACAAGGGTGAAATGACGTGACACACTATGCAGTGGGAATTGATTCTTAAAGGGGGATTCCAGGCAAAAGCTTTTTTATATATATCAACCGGCTCCGGAAAGTTAAACAGATTTGTAAATTACTTATATTAAAAAATCTTAATCCTTCCAATAGTTATTAGCTCCTGAAGTTTTCTATCTAACTGCTCAATGATGATGTCACGTCCCGGGAGCTGTGCATGATGGGAGAATATCCCCATAGGAACTGCACAGCTCCCGGGACGTGAGTCATCAGAGAGCAGTTAGACAGAAAACAACAACTCAACTTCGGAAGCTAATAACTATTGGAAGGATTAAGATTTTTTAATAGAAGTACCGTATTTCTCGCCGTATAAGACGCACTTTTTCTTCCCCAAAACTGGGGGGAAAAAGTCGGTGCGTCTTATACGGCGAATACACCCCTATCGCGGCGGTCCCTGCGGCCATCAACGGCCAGGACCCGCGGCTAATACAGGACATCACCGATTGCGGTGGTGCCCTGTATTAACCCTTCAGACGCGGCGATCAAACCCTGACCGCCGCGTCTGAAGAGAAAGTGACACTAACCCGGCTGTTCAGTTGGGCTGTGCGGGACCGCCGCAATTTCACCGGGTTAGTGCTTACAGGACACCGGGGGGGACCTTACCAGCCTCCTCGGTGTCTTCTCCGTTCAGGGATCCCCTGTATGGCCGGCGCTCTCCTTCCTCGTCATCACGTCGTCGCGTATGTGCGTCGGCGTGCGTAACGACGTGATGGCGGCGACGGAGAACGAGGATACCCGGCCGGCAGCAGAGACGTTCCGGAGCGACGGGGACAGCGATGGAGCGACATCCAGGGCAGCGGTGACGGGTCCGGAGCGGCGGGGACACGTGAGTATTACCTCCTATGCAGTGGTCTTCAATCTGCGGACCTCCAGATGTTGCAAAACTACGACTTCCAGCATGCCCGGACAGCCAACGGCTGTCCGGGCATGCTGGGAGTTGTAGTTTTGCAACATCTGGAGGTCCGCAGATTGAAGACCACTATTGGGTTCAAAATCTTAATTTTTTTAGATTTTGCCCCTATAAATTGGGTGCGTCTTATACGCCGGTGCGTCCTATAGGACGAAAAATACGGGTAATTTACAAATCTGTTTAACTTTCCGGAGCCAGTTGATATATAAAAAAAAGTTTTGGTCTGGAATACCCCTTTAATGTTGGATCTCTGTTTGGACATACGGCAACGCACAGTTTGAATCGTGCGTCCAACATATTGTAAATTGGGTGTTGCAGTTTAAACATTGCTGAATTTTAAAAGATTTTTTGGTATAAAAAGAGGAAAATTTATCCACAAATGGATCCATCATGCTGCAACACAAGCAACGGATTTTATTGCACGGTGAGCAACCCCAGGTAGAGGAAATAGCGGAATTATTAATAGATGGAGTACTTTTTAATCTGTTGGGGGCTAGTAGATTTTGAAGATTTTTGGATCTTCTATAAGTAATGCCCGGCTGTGAAGGGACTATATCCTTGAGGATCGGATCATTCCGAATAATGTGCCAATTTTTTTTCAAAATACTACCGTATTTTTCGCCGTATAAGACGCACTTTTTCTTCCCCAAAACTGGGGGGAAAAAGTCGGTGCGTCTTATACGGCGAATACACCCCTATCGCGGCGGTCCCTGCGCCATCAACGGCCGGGACCCGCGGCTAATACAGGACATCACCGATCGCGGTGATGCCCTGTATTAACCCTTCAGACGCGGCGATCAAAGCTGACCGCCGCGTCTGAAGGGAAAGTGACACTAACCCAGCTGTTCAGTCGGGCTGTTCGGGACCGCCGCGATTTCACCGCGGCGGTCCCGAACAGCCCGACTGAATAGCCGGGTTAGTGCTTACAGGACACCGGGAGGGACCTTACCTGCCTCCTTGGTGTCTGCTCCGTGCCGGGATCCCCTGTATGGCCGGCGCTCTCCTTCCTCGTCATCACGTCGTTGCGTACGTACGTCGGCGTGCGTAAAGACGTGATGGCGGCGACGGAGAGCGAGGATACCCGGCCGGCAGCAGAGACGTTCCGGAACGACGGGGACACGGTGACAGCGATGGAGCGACATCCAGGGCAGCGGTGACGGGTCCGGAGCGGCGGGGACACGTGAGTATTACCTCCTCCTGCAGTGGTCTTCAATCTGCGGACCTCCAGATGTTGTAAAACTACAACTCCCAGCATGCCCGGACAGCCAACGGCTGTCCGGGCATGCTGGGAGTTGAAGTTTTGCAACATCTGGAGGACCGCAGGTTGAAGACCACTATTGGGTTCAAAATCTAAATTTTTTAAGATTTTGCCCCTAAAAATTGGGTGCGTCTTATACGCCGGTGCGTCCTATAGGACGAAAAATACGGTATATATTATTTGAATTTATTTTCTTTTTTTATCTTCTGTTTAGTAGTGGTAGTCAGATTTATCTGTGTTTTATTTTTTACTTTGTGGTATGCCTGTGTTAATAATGAAAATGGATAACCTTTTGATAGAAAACATTGTTTTAGTGTTTGTGCGTAATTGGTGGTACAATTCTTACGGATTCTGAGGTATTGTCCATAGGGAACTCCTTTTAACCAACTGGGATAATGAGCATTGGTATAATCCAAAAAACTATTAACATCAATGGATTTAAAGTGAGTTCTGGTATGTATCTGTCCCATATCATTAATGATTTCTAAATCCAAAAAATTAATATTTGTGAAGGAAAAATTTATAGTAAACTGTAGACCCCAAGTGTTTAAATTAAGATAATTGACAAAATCATGAGCTTGTTTTTCTGTACCTGTCCAAAGAAAAAATAAATCATCAATATAACGCCGGAAAAATAATATGTATGCTGAAAAGATCCGAGACTGTGCTATGTGGAAAGATCCGAGAATGCGTGGAGAATGGGCTGCTGCGGGCACAAGACCAACAGCCCCAACACAGCTTCCCTTCAAATACTTTCCGTCTACAGATTGGGAATCGGATCCCTTTAACCTGAGGCCGAAATGGTCTGTTCCTGATGCCTCCACCAACGTACTCAAGGAGGAGAAGCCTCTACAGAATCAGTCATCGGTTTCGTGCAGCACAGTGCCAAGGCCTGCTCAGGACCAAGAAAGTAAGCCAAAATTGCGGGCACCAAAGACCGTACCTAGGCCCTCTCGGAGCAATGAGAGTTTGCCTCCTGCATGGGTACCAACAAAAGTGCTCTGGCCCACTTCTGGCATGGAGATGGGGCTAAAACCTTATGCACCAACCTTGATCCCGACCAGTAAGCCCCCGGTCACTTTGAATCCCACTGTTACCCATTCTACTCTCACCAATGTGGTGTGGGAGAGTTACATTAACTCCCAGCCAGCCCCTGACGTTGGAAGGGCTAGGGGGTCTACAAGAGGCACAAGAAGAGTACGGAAGAATAAAGTAATGACTGTTGCTTTTCTTTGCTAACCACTTTTGTTTTCCAGTAACAAAGTTCAAGACATATGTGCCTAGCAGGACCGTTCCCGTTCCAAGTTCCGTAACGTAACCATTAAGCTTTGTGCCTGACCATCAGGTCAAGAGACTCCTTGCCAGTAGGAGATTCGTAAGTTTTGTGCCCGGCTGATTTGTGGCAGCCGTGAAATATAGACTCCTAGGGTAGGTGGACTGCAGATCCTTACACGTCTGTTCTATGTACATATCCCTATATTTATGAGACTTTCTTGCTAAAAATTGCACTTATCAGGTGTATGCGCCTGAACCTTGTTGGAGTGTTAATAAATATGTAAGTCTGTGTAATAAAAATGTATATGGTTCTTGTACACAGAAAAAAATAGCCTTGTGTCTGTGTACATAAAAGTGTTGTACACGAAAAAATGTCCGCTAGATGCACGTGCACACTAAAAACAAAAAAACGTAAATAATTACTGTACACATGTACATACAAATGTATAAAAAATACTAAAAAGGTGTTTTACTAGTTGCAAAATAAGTGACTCTCTCGGCTCCTCCGAGAGTAGCATTACAGTTGCCAATCGCTAGAACCTGTCATAAAAAAAAAAAAAACTACCCTTAAGGTACCAAGACTAATTTTTAAGCAGTACTTGCACACGTAGTACCTTAAATTGCTCACTTAAATGTACTACCTCAGTCTTCTTCAGTACATTTCTTCATCACACTCAAGAAACACTTTAGGAATTGTAGCCTATTGATATCCAATTCCTGCCACTGTTAGGTACACTCATCTTCTCTCTTCTCTGTATTACGTGTGTGAGATGCTCTACCTGGCCAGTAGGTGCTCTTGTGAGCTTAAAATTAAACACATATTTCTAAAGGTAACCTTGGTAAGGTTATACTGTTGTGTTCTAGGGGTAAGTAGCATGTAGCCGATAGACCCTAGTAGCTAACCTTATTGGTAGATACCCTTTTGTGCACTAACAGGTGACTCATCGTGGCAAAACAAAAGTAAATGTGGTGAGATTTCAAAAATATTTAGTCAACTTGAAACTAAAGATATAAAGAGCTGTATTAATGTCTAGTTAGCCTCATAAATGTATAGAGAGCTATAAAAAAAACTAATGTCTGGATAGCTTCATTATGTCTAGATAGCTTCATAATGTCTAGATAGCTTCATAATTGTCTAGTAAGGATACTAGTCAGACTAAAAGAAAATTTTGTCAGAATGTATATAGAATGTTTAATAATTCTGTCCTTGTCCTAGTCCCTCTACCTTAGGGGACAGGCGTCGGGGTCGACTTGTTTTAAGTAAGGGGGTTTGTGGTGTCCCGGCACCGTATTTCATACTGTGCCTTGGTTATTAGTCCCCAAAGTCAGAGTCCCTAGGACTGTCGGGGTTCGCTTCCCTAATTAACCCCTAGTCACCCCTTAGTAACTTGATATTTATAAATATTATCTATGTAAATATGTATACGGTGTTACTCACTTGTTTTAGCGTCGCAGGACCTGCAGGTCATGTGACACGGTTTAGAACTCTATGGTATGTTGAAGGATGTTAGGTGGTTCTTGAGTCACGTGTTTCCCATAATGCTTTGTAACGGTGAGTGACAGTTGTTTCGGACCAATCCAAAACGGTCCGCCCCTGCCCATATAAGGGAGCTGCGGCCATTGATCACTCTTTTGGGTTGCTGTCACTGAATGAGGTAGGACCTTCCCAACTTTCAAGTACGTTTACAAGGCCAAAGCCTTGCAGCCTCGGCCTACATCACCGCAGTTATATATCTATAATTCCCTGCTACTCCCCGCAAGATCACTGGACCTAAACGCACCCCTAAATCCAGCGGATCTATGCAACGGAATCTTCCAAAAGCTAAATTGGGTTTACCTGATCTCAATCAACTGTCAATCGCTGCTCATATACAAATTGTCACGATTCGGCTTACAGGTAGTGGATCCTCTGTGTCAGCGAGGGATTGGCGTGGACCGTGCTGGTGGACCGGTTCTAAGAGGCTACTGGTGTTCACCAGAGCCCGCCGCAAAGCGGGATGGTCTTGCTGCGGCAGTAGCAACCAGGTCGTATCCACTAGCAACGGCTCAACCTCGCTGACTGCTGAGAAGGCGTGGGACAGAAGGACTAGGCAGAGGCAAGGTCAGACGTAGCAGAAGGTCGGGGCAGGCGGCAAGGTTCGTAGTCAAGATGGATAGCAGGAGTTCAGGTAACACAGGCTTTGGACAACACTAAACGCTTTCACTGGCACAAGGCAACAAGATCCGGCAAGGGAGTGCAGGGGCAGTGAGCAGATATAGCCAGGGAGCAGGTGGAAGCCAATTAAGCTAATTGGGCCAGGCACCAATCATTGGTGCACTGGCCCTTTAAGTCTCAGAGAGCCGGCGCGCGCGCGCCCTAGAGAGCGGAGCCGCGCGCGCCAGCACATGACAGCAGGGGACCGGGACGGGTAAGTGACTTGGGATGCGATTCGCGAGCGGGTGCGTCCCGCTGTGCGAATCGCATCCCCGACGGCCATGTCAGTGCAGCGCTCCCGGTCAGCGGGACCGACCGGGGCGCTGCAGGGAGAGAGACGCCGTGAGCGCTCCGGGGAGGAGCAGGGACCCGGAGCGCTCGGCGTAACAGTACCCCCCCCCTTAGGTCTCCCCCTTTTTTTGTCCGACAACTGCTTTACCTGGGACGAGGACACCGGGAGTGAATGGAGGGTTTCCTCAAAGGCAGGCAGTACAGCAGGAGTGGGAATGGGGAGGGAGGGCAGAGGGCGAAGCCTGGCACGGGGCAGTGTGTCACCAGGACGGGGGCCATGAGGAGGCACTGAGGCTTGCCTGACGGGACTGGGAGGGGGGGAGAGGCACTTCCTATGGCAAGCAGAGTCCCAGTTCTTGATCTCCCCGGTGGTCCAGTCAAGGGTGGGAGAATGAAGCCGGAGCCATGGCAGACCGAGGAGGACCTCAGAGGTACAGTTGGGAAGGACCAAGAACTCAATCACTTCGTGATGGGGTCCAATACACATCAAGAGGGGTTCTGTGCGGTAACGCACGGTGCAATCCAATCTAACTCCGTTGACCGCGGAAATGTAGAGCGGCTTGACGAGACGGGTCACCGGGATGCAGAATTTATTCACCAAAGACTCCAAAATGAAATTCCCAGAGGCACCAGAGTCCAAGCAGGCCACGGCTGAGAGGGAGGAGTTGGCTGAATGAGAAATCCGCACGGGCACCGTGAGACGTGGAGAAGCAGACTTCGTACCAAGAGACGCCACACCCACGTGAGCTGGGTGCGTGCGTGCGTTTCCTAGACGTGGAGGACGAATAGGGCAATCCACCAAGAAATGCTCGGTACTGGCACAGTACAGACAAAGATTTTCTTCCCTACGGCGATTCCTCTCTTCCTGGGTCAGGCTAGACTGATTCACTTGCATGGCCTCCTCGGCGGGAGGCCCAGGCGTAGACTGCAAAGGATACTGTGGGAGAGGTGCCCAGAGATCTAAGTCTTTTTCCTGGCGGAGCTCCTGATGTCTCTCAGAAAAACGCATGTCAATGCGGGTGGCCAAATGGATAAGTTCTTGCAGGTTGGCAGGAATCTCTCGTGCGGCCAGCACATCCTTCATGCTACTGGATAGGCCTTTTTTAAAGGTCGCGCAGAGAGCCTCGTTATTCCATGATAATTCGGAAGCAAGAGTACGAAATTGGATGGCGTACTCGCCCACTGAAGAATTACCCTGGACCAGGTTCAGCAGGGCAGTCTCGGCAGAAGAAGCTCGGGCTGGTTCCTCGAAGACACTACGGACTTCAGTGAAGAAGGACTGGACTGTGGCTGTGGCAGGATCATTGCGGTCCCAGAGCGGTGTGGCCCAAGACAAGGCCTTTCCTGAAAGAAGGCTCACTACGAACGCCACCTTAGACCGTTCTGTAGGAAACAAGTCCGACAACATCTCCATATGCAGGGAACATTGAGACAGAAATCCACGGCAGAGTCTAGAGTCCCCATCAAATTTGTCTGGCAGGGACAAGCGGAGGCTAGGAGCGGCCACTCGCTGCGGAGGAGGTGCAGGAGCTGGCGGAGGAGATGGTTGCTGCTGTAGCAGAGGCAGAAGTTGCTGTAACGTGGCGGTCAACTGCGACAGCTGCTGTCCTTGTTGGGCAATCTGCTGCGATTGCTGAGCGACCACCGTGGTAAGGTCAGCGAGACTTGGCAGCGGCACCTCAGCGGGATCCATGGCCGGATCTACTGTCACGATTCGGCTTACAGGTAGTGGATCCTCTGTGTCAGCGAGGGATTGGCGTGGACCGTGCTGGTGGACCGGTTCTAAGAGGCTACTGGTGTTCACCAGAGCCCGCCGCAAAGCGGGATGGTCTTGCTGTGGCAGTAGCAACCAGGTCGTATCCACTAGCAACGGCTCAACCTCTCTGACTGCTGAGAAGGCGTGGGACAGAAGGACTAGGCAGAGGCAAGGTCAGACGTAGCAGAAGGTCGGGGCAGGCGGCAAGGTTCGTAGTCAAGATGGATAGCAGGAGTTCAGGTAACACAGGCTTTGGACAACACTAAACGCTTTCACTGGCACAAGGCAACAAGATCCGGCAAGGGAGTGCAGGGGCAGTGAGCAGATATAGCCAGGGAGCAGGTGGAAGCCAATTAAGCTAATTGGGCCAGGCACCAATCATTGGTGCACTGGCCCTTTAAGTCTCAGAGAGCCGGCGCGCGCGCGCCCTAGAGAGCGGAGCCGCGCGTGCCAGCACATGACAGCAGGGGACCGGGACGGGTAAGTGACTTGGGATGCGATTCGCGAGCGGGTGCGTCCCGCTGTGCGAATCGCATCCCCGACGGCCATGTCAGTGCAGCGCTCCCGGTCAGCGGGACCGACCGGGGCGTGGCAGGGAGAGAGACGCCGTGAGCGCTCCGGGGAGGAGCAGGGACCCGGAGCGCTCGGCGTAACACAAATAGACTTTGTTCATGGACTGTTATTGCTATTGTCTGCTTCAGAAAATCTTCAGTAAAAGTTCCTGCAAGTTTCAGTTGACAGTGATTGTGGACAATCCATTTATTATGCATTCACCTATCGTTCTTGGGAAGGGTGGCGATAGGCCCAGCACCATTACAGTATTTAACCCTCACCCTGGCGTCACGAGTGACAAGGGTTAACAGCGCCCTTTATAATTCAAGAAAAGCAACACCCCAACTACCCTTTACCCCCACCAAGGTACCACAGAATTATATGGATTTCTGCACAAATTTGTCGTAAAATGTGATCTGATCTTCATCTAAGTCACAACAATAGACAATCACAGTCGGCTTAAACTAATAACACACAAAGAATTAAATGTTACCAAGTTTTTATTGAACACACCATGTAAACATTAACAGTGCAGGTGGAAAAAGTATGTGAATCCTTTTATTTAATAACTGGTTGAAGCTCCTTTGGCAGCAATAACTTCAGCCAAATGTTTCCTGTAGTTGCAGATCAGACGTGCACCATGGTCAGGAGTTATTCTTGACTATTTCTGTTTACAGAACAGTTTAAGTTCAGCAATATTCTTGGGATGTCTGGTGTGAATCGCTTTCTTGAGGTTATACCACAGCATTTCAATTGGGTTGAGGTCAGGACTCCTTTCCTTCGATGATAGCAATCTGTCCAGGCCCTGGCGCAGCAAAGCAACCCCAAACCATGATGCCCCCACCCCCATACTTCACAGTTGGGATGAGATTTGGATGTTGGTGTGCTGTGCCTCTTTTTCTCCACACATAGTGTTGTGTTTCTTCCAAACAACTCAACTTTAGTTTAATCTGTTCACACAATATTTTGCCAGTATTGTTGTGGAACATCTAGGTCTCTTGTGCAAACTGTAAATGTGCAGCGATATTTATTTTGGACAGCAGTGGCTTCCTCTGTGGTATCCTTCCATGAAATCCATTCTTGTTTAGTGTTTTACGTTATCGTAGATTTGCTAACAGGGATGTTATCATATGCCAGAGACTTTGTGAGTCTTTAGTAGTGTTGGGTATGAATATTCACATTTCGAATTTTTATCGCAAATAGGCGAATATCGCAAATATATTCACTATATATTCGAAATTGCGAATATTTGTTTTTTCGCATATGCGCATATGTGAATATCCGCATATGTGAATATTCGCATATTCCTTCTTTTCACTTGTGGGCCAATTAGAATGATGCAAATACACTTGTCAGAGGTTATCAACAACATCCCTAGCAACCAATAGTAAAGTTGCCCCCCCCCTCACTGTTTTCTTCCTTGAATACCCGAATATGCAAATATTCACATATGCTAATATAACGAATACACGAAATTCGTGAATATAGGATGAATATTCGTCTATATATTCACGAAATGTCGCAAATTCGGATATGGCCAATGCCGCTCATCACTAGTCTTTAGCAGACACTCTAGGATTCTTCTTCACCTCATTGAGTAATCTGCAGTCATCTTTGCAGGACGACCACCCCTAGGGAGAGAAGCAGCAGTGCTGAACTTTCTCCATTTATAGACAATTTGTCTTACCGCGGACTGATGAACAGCAAGGCTTTTGGAGATACTTCTATAACCCTTTCCAGCTTTATCCAAGTCAACAATTCTTAATCGTAGGTCTTCTGAGAACTCTTTTGTGCGAGGCATCACTCACATCAGGCAATGCTTCTTGTGAAAAGCAAACCCAGAACTGGTGGGTGTTTTTTATAGGGCAGGGCAGCTGTAACCAACACCCCCAATCTCATCTCATTGATTGGACTCCAGTTGGATGACACCTCACTCCAATTAGCTCTTGAATATGTCATTAGTCTAGGGGTTCACATACTTTTTACACCTGCACTGTGAATGTTTACATGGTGTGGTCAATAAAAACATGGTAACATTTAATTATTTGTGTGTTATTAGTTTAAGCCGAGTGTGATTGTCTATTGTTGTGACTTAGATGAAGATCAGATCACATTTTATGACCAATTTGTGCAGAAATCCATATCATTCCAAAGGGTTCACATACTTTTTCTTGCAACTGTATATATATATATATATATATATATACACACTGTGTACCATCCCACCACGATTGGGACGGACCCTACACAATGATTAGGCCTCAATAATCTGGGCATGTAAGGTCTAGCACATCCCTCACCTAGTGCAATGGGTGGAGTGCCCAAACCAAGATGGACGCAGCCACTTCCTCCACATGTGTAATAATTGGTCAGCAAATCGTAATACACAACTATTCTATGAAATAAGTATACAGGTGCACGATGCTGCGGCTGAACTACAAATACAAACAAGAGGATAACAGCAGCACACTTCAAGTGCCAAGCTATATGTGAACTGTGACATGTTTTACTTTCCAATACTGCTATAGTGAAAAATAGAGGTGCTTAGTTTAGCATTTGGCCAAATAGTGTGTACCATCCCACCACGATAAAGACCTCATTATGTTACACATGTGGAGGGAGTGGCTGCCTCCATCTTGGTTTGGGCACTCCACCCATTGCTCTAGGTGAGGGATGTGCTTGACCTTACATGCCCAGAAATTGAAGCTCAGTGGAGCTTAGGAGAGGCCTAATCATAGTGTAGGGTCCATTCCAGATTAGGCCACCCTATCGAGGTGGGATGGTACACAATAGTTGTGTATTAGGATGTGCTGACCAATTATTGCATATATACTTTTTATGTAACTGTGTGGAAAGCCTTGTGGGGTGTAGGTTAGTTGGGGTGTTGCTGTTCTAGATACTGAAAGGGCGCTGTTAACCCTTGTCACTCGTGACGCCAGGGTGAGGGTTAAAACTCTGTAGTGATGCTGGGCCTATCGCCACCCTTCCCAAGAGCGATAGGTGAGTGTGAAATAAATAGATTGTCAGCAGCAGTGCTGAACTTAAAACTTGCGGAATCTTTACTGAACATTTTCTGTATTTGCAATAACAGTAACAGTCCAGATAACAGAGTCTATATAGACAGCACAGCAGTGACTGACAGATGCTTAGGACCGGAAAGTTCTCTTTAGCTTTAGCGGATTGCATTTGCATAGATCCGCCGGATATCTTGCAGAGATAACGGGGAATTATAAGAA
This sequence comes from Hyla sarda, assembly GCF_029499605.1. NCBI lineage: Eukaryota > Metazoa > Chordata > Amphibia > Anura > Hylidae > Hyla > Hyla sarda. Next base: position 438,081 of record NC_079193.1, on the reverse strand, counting down.
CTATCCGTCTCTAGCGCAGGCTTAGGCCGCAAGGCTTAGGCCTAGTAATTTGTCTTGTAAGCTGCGGAGGTCCTACCTCATCCAGAGTCAGCAACCCAAGAGAGATCAAGATGGCGCAGGTCCCTTATATGGGCAGGGGCTGGCCAATTTGGAATGGTCCAATCAGCTGTCACTCACTGTTACATTGCATTGTGGGTGATCACATGTCATAAGAACCACCAAAGGTCCTTCATCAAACTATAGAGTTCTGAACTAAGTCACATGACCCGCAGGTCCTGCGACGCAAACAAGGTAGGAATCATTAATAGACATATTTACATATTTATTTACATAAATATTAACTAACTAAGGGGTGACGAGGGGCTAGCTAAGGTAGAAGACCCCCACTGTTCCTAGGGACTCTGTCTTTGGGGACCTCACCACAAGGTAACGTATGAAATACGGTACCGGGACACCACATGTTATGGCGCACCCACATTTATAATGTCTTAGTCAGGATGTATTATTTTCTCTCTGTTTGTTTTTCTCTATGTTGTCCTTGTTAATTGTCTTCTGGTGTGCATGAGGTGCACCAGAAATTTGGCACAGCAGAGGTGTCCGTCTCTTGTTGTGTCTCTTCGGTGTGGCCTCGAGTTATGTGCAATGTTCTTCAGTCACGGGAAGAAGATGTTATAAGCCAATGGGCCCCGTGGGATAGGACCAGTAGTAAAGGAAGCCTACTGCAATTACGGCCCAAATCTCAGAGTTACCTTCATTGTGAAAATGCACCAACCAAAGGAAGAGCTTCTAGAATTGTTACACGTGTGTCTGTCTCACGCTGGTTGGTCTTAAGTGTTTGTATGGCCATTATCTATGCACTTTCAGAGCCAATGAGAAAAGAATGCGATGTAGGAGTGTAGTATTAAATGCTAATCTCAGGTAAAGATCTAAATCTATGGCACTTAAACAAAAGCGAGTGGTCAACATCAAAGGCACCAACCACACAGTGTTATCTCTCAGGAAGGAACTCTCTGCACTTCATTCCAATCTGCACATCTTCAAATAACGTAGTTTTTGCCCCTGAGTAGATAGATAATGTTCCAGGGAATCTTTGAACTAAAGTTTATTTCCATATCTTCGACAATATTCACCCTCCAGGACTGGGTGCCGAGGGCGGCTGTTTTCAAGAGGGGGGGGGGGGGGGGGGGGGAGGTTGTGGTGTCCCAGTACCGTAGTGGGTCCTGTCAGGTAAACATTGCTTCAGGTAATATTCATTACGGTCTTTGCCTGTTGATTTGTATTGTTTTGCACTGTATCTTTAAAAATATCTGTTAGGAGGTATGATGCAGAGTACCCATATGACCCTGATTGCCCAATTGGAGGCCCTCTAGCTGGGCCATATATAGTGTAGGGGGGGAGTTATTCAGTAGTTGAGTGTTAAGTGGGGGAGAGAGAGTGTGTGGAGTGTAAGCTCGGTCTGAGCCGCAGTGTGGAGAGGAGTCAGCAGGAGTGTGAGGTGATTCAATGGAAGCCTAAAGAAAATCTTCAAGCAAGTGATCACGCCATTCTGCAAGTGTTCCTCGCCCAAGAGGAGTCAGAAATTCATAGCCGTGGGCACAGGAGCCGGTGAGTCGATGGGTCACACAGTGCTAGTTCGGAATAGATACAGTAGAAAGCCTCTGGCAGCTTGATCCCAAGGGCTAGTTCATACCCTGGTGGTGTAGAATTGGACACTATCAGAACCCTAGTCAGCATGGGAGGCCTCAGAATTAAGTATAAATTCCCAAGCCTGCAACAAGTAAAGCCAAGTGGGTGTTAAATACTACAAGTCACAGCAAGTCCACAGGGCTCCCAAGAGTCACTCTGCATCCCTTTACTCTAAGCTGCACTGTGCGGATTGTAACAACTACTCCTGCCCCAGTAAAGACAGTTATCTGTAACCTGGCATCAGTGTATTTATTATCCTGCGCCTGGCCCAGGAGAAGCTGTCGGATCCTCTGACCATGTAGGTTAACTGTGCCCTGGTGTCACAAACTCATACATCTAACCACCCCAAGCCATGTACCACATTCTGTCTAATTCCCCATGGCTGCCACACTAGGCAACAGGCTGATGTTTGCTTGTAGACAGGACTAGTGGAGGGGCAGTCTATTTGTTGGAGGGAAGTCGGACATTAAGTTGTAGATAGGGCAGTGTGAATTAAGAAAGGCCCACCAGTTTTGCAGAAAGGGTGAATATTTATTCACATAGTGTCAGGTAACAGGACGCGTTACAGCGGGATGCCTTCCTCTGCTGTTTAGTGCTGGGCCTTTCTTAATTCACATTGATCTCTTCTTGCCACGTGCACCACCACCAGCTACAGAAGTACCGACCACTATCTACCACATAGTTTAGGGCAGAGCTTGATAAATCCCAGGGACCAGGTCCCCATTGTGACTGAGATTTTCATACTGGCACAACACCTAGGTTTTTGCTAGCCCTTTCTATTAACCCATCACGTCTTACTGACAGGTACTGGCTCTATCCTCAGCTGACACCTCCCAGTAATGATGGACATGTCCTTCTATTAACTGTTTGATCGTGATATTTAAACAGTTATGGGGCCTACACCTGGTGGTCCAGTGTTCTGATCATGAGGTGCCAATCGGTTCTCAGGCCAGCCCGAGCTCCAATCTTGTAGGTCAATGTAATGCTTATGCATTACACTAATCTATATAAACAATCAAACTATTTAAAAGTGTTCTTTTAATCTCCAATTAAAAGAATATAAATCTCCAATAAAAAATCACTCCCTTTCCCAATTTTTCACTTGGAGGAACTTCTCACCTCCTTTTATTGGGGTTAAGTCCTCCCTGAACCTCATTACCCTGACACCAGCAGCCCCCCTCCCCCATGATCATTATAATGGATGTAGGTATTGAAGAGGTGTGGGGGTTCTGATCCATGGAATCCCCCTTTAAGCCCCGCCTCTGTCTGTAGAGTGAAAGGTTTATGTATTAATGATATGTTAATGAGTCAGCTGAAGGGGGCATCACCAACTCAAAAAAAAAAAAAAATCTGCAAGTATTTAACAGTTTCAGAAATTTTAAGAGTGAACTAAGAAACCCAAATAAAAGTATGAGGCAAACAGAAAACCTTATACAATGTAATCAGATCCGTCAGAAGCATCTTGTATTGTGTGACCACCTGACACCGGCTGCAGAGGGATTGAGGGGATAGTGAGACCCATAAGAAGGAGATGAGATCCCCCAACAACATCTTACTGGTGACTTTCATGTAGAATTGGGATAACGGAAGCTCCTGTCAGGTGTCTACAGGTGGAGACGGATCTCATGACACATCTGGTGACCACTCAGGGTGACACGTCCGCTTAAAGTGACCATTTATGTCATTAAACTGCCCCTATAGAAATTCCCATTAATGCCCCAAATCTGGAAGAAAATTCACCAAGGAGCGGAGTCCGGGGACACGACCACATGAAATCCAAGGACTGGTCTGAAAGTCCGAAGGACAAGAAGGATTCACGGAGCAAAAAGACTACAGCACAGAAATAGCTACCTCCAGGGACCTCCACCTATCATAGAGGAGGACCCCCACCCGCAGAGAGCCCCGTATACATAGAGGAGGACCCCCACCTCCAGGGAGGTCCATCTATCATAGAGGAGGACCCCCACCCGCAGAGAGCCCTGTATACATAGAGGAGGACCCCCACCTACAGAGAGCCCCGTATACATAGAGGATGACCCCCACCTCCAGGGACCTCCACCTATCATAGAGGAAGGACCCCCACCTGCAGAGAACTCCATATACATAGAGGAGGAGCCCCACCTGCAGAGAGCACCATATACATAGAGGAGGACCCCCACCTGCAGAGAGCACCATATACATAGAGGAGGACCCCCACCCGCAGAGAGCCCCGTATACATAGAGGAGGACCCCCACCTGCAGAGAGCACCATATACATAGAGGAGGACCCCCACCTGCAGAGAGCACCATATACATAGAGGAGGATCCCTACCTGCAGAGAGCCCCATATACCATAGAGGAGGACCCCCACCTACAGAGAGCCCCATATACATAGAAGAGGACCCCCACCTGCAGAGAACTCCACCTATCATAGAGGAGGACCCCCACCTGCAGAGAGCACCATATACATAGAGGAGGACCCCCACCTGCAGAGAGCACCATATACATAGAGGAGGATCCCTACCTGCAGAGAGCCCCATATACCATAGAGGAGGACCCCCACCTGCAGAGAGGACCATATACATAGAGGAGGACCCCCACCTGCAGAGAGGACCATATACATAGAGGAGGACCCCCACCTGCAGAGAGCCCCATATACCATAGAGGAGGACCTCTACCTCCAGGGAACTCCATCTATCATAGAGGAGGACCCCCACCTGCAGAAAGCCCCATATACATAGAGGAGGACCCCCACCTGCAGAGAGCCCCATATACAGAAGAGTACCGCTACCTGCAGAGAGCCCCATATACATAGAGGAGGACCCCCACCTACAGAGAGCCCCATATACATAGAGGAGGACCCCCACCTGCAGAGAGCCCCATATACATAGAGGAGGACCCCTACCTGCGGAGAGGACCATATACCATAGAGGAGGACCCCTACCTGCAGAGAGCCCCATATACATAGAGGAGGACCCCTACCTGCAGAGAGCACCATATACATAGAGGAGGACCCCTACCTGCAGAGAGCCCCATATACATAGAGGAGGACCCCCACCTGCAGAGAGCACCATATACATAGAGGAGGACCCCTACCTGTGGAGAGGACCATATACCATAGAGGAGGACCCTTACCTGTGGAGAGGACCATATACCATAGAGGAGGACCCCTACCTGTGGAGAGGACCATATACCATAGAGGAGGACCCCTACCTGCAGAGAGCACCATATACATAGAGGAGGACCCCTACCTGCAGAGAGCCCCATATACATAGAGGAGGACCCCCACCTGCAGAGAGCACCATATACATAGAGGAGGACCCCTACCTGTGGAGAGGACCATATACCATAGAGATGGACTCCTACCTGTGGAGAGGACCCCTACCTGTGGAGAGGACCCCTACCTGTGGAGAGGACCATATACCATAGAGGAGGACCCCTACCTGCAGAGAGCACCATATACCATAGAGGAGGACCCCTATCTGCAGAGAGCACCATATACATAGAGGAGGACCCCTACCTGCAGAGAGCACCATATACCATAGAGGAGGACCCCTATCTGCAGAGAGCACCATATACATAGAGGAGGACCCCTACCTGCAGAGAGGACCATATACCATAGAGGAGGACCCCTACCTGTGGAGAGGACCATATACCATAGAGGAGGACCCCTACCTGCAGAGAGCACCATATACCTTAGAGGAGGACCCCTACCTGTGGAAAGCACCATAGGAGCTCATATTGTCTTCTCTATGTACAGAAAGGGGAAGGCTAAGCGCCTATTGTTTTCTCAATCTTCATGGGAGGAAGAGGCTAATCTCCTCTTGTCTTCTCTATCTACAGGGTAGAGGGGGCGATGAGCTCCTACTGTCTTCTCTATCTACAGGGAGGGAGCATTAAGCTCCTACTGTCTTCTTAATCTACATGGGGGGAGGCTGAGCTCCTATTGTCTTATCTATCTACAGGAAGGGGGCAGCCTCCTCCTTATCATCACAGGCACAGCAGAAAGCCTCAGCTTAATATTAGCCCAAGTGGTCAGTGTGAAACCTGCAAAATATTTTATTAGTATCATTTTATAATGACGGAAAATTGGAATAAATATCACCAAAAAATATCACATAAAAACTTATCGCAGCCTGATGTATTCCTTCCCTCTAAATCAGACGGAATACATAAAGAAGGCGACTCGGTCAGGACCCTGCTAGGTTCTATTAAAGAAGAGACAAGGGGGAGATCCCCGGCACAGCTTTATTATACTCAGCAGCGATTGTCACTGGAACAACATTTCTCTATGGAAAAAAAAAAGAAAAACAAAAAAACAAAACACAAAATATCTGCAGAAAGAACAGGAAATCAGCGATGACTCTCCTGGGTCTCATCTGCTCATCTCACAGATGGTGCTGGGTCACTCCTGGACTCGAGGGGTTAATAAACAACTAAACTTCATGCTGAGAGGAGAATCTGGAGACACAACACAAAAACAAACCCAAGAGCGGCCAATAAATAAGAAGAGTCCAACCACTCGGTGCGTGGACCCTGCGTGGACGGTGACACGGCAAACATGGGCTTTCCAGTCCGTGCACACGCAGAGGTCAAACTCCACGACCTGATGAAGATGCGTTGTGTGTGATGATGAGGATCTTGTGTCATCACTGTAGGCGGAGTCAGGCTGTATCACGCGGTATGGTGGTTGTCATGTGTCTGTAACGTTTTTGGCATTTATCGGGGAAGTGTCCTTAGTCCATGTTATTTTCAGGCCATCGGCCAAGAACAGTAGAATATTTCTTCATTTTTCCATAATTGACGTGAGCGGTGGATTTGGCAGCGCCGACTCGTGTCACATCTGCTATCGTCAACATTCAGTGTTTCAATGTAAACATTCAGATTTATTTCCGACGGAGCCGTTGAATAAAACATGTCCAGATAGTGAAGTATAGTAAGGAAGGCTGGAGAAACCAACCAAGAACACCAAAGATGTCTACAAGGAAGAGAGGCAAAGCTTTATGGTGATTCTTCTCCAATTCCTCATTTTGTCACCACCATTTTGTTTTTTCCATGGAATGACATTTTAGCTATAACTGATATAATTTTATCTATGATTAAGTGTTCCCATTAAGACTGGAAAGTTCTCATAGAACATCTTTGGCATCTTCTAGATCTTATATCTTCTTATTCATCTCCTCCTCGTCTTCTCAGAAACGATGTAAACTTAGCTTTGAGAAGAATCCTTTTTAGTTATGTGTACGGTCACCGTTTCACCCACAGTTCCGTAACTTAAGGTTCTTGTAGAAACCTCCGTCTTGAAGCTGGGTTGACCGTTGTCTACTGGACGTTGGACCTCAGTGCAGTAAGAGGGTTTGATGTTAAATGATGACTGACTGGTCAATGAAGTGCCGACAGTAGCTGCTGCCATGGTGGTTTCCTTCATATGGAAAGACACATCTGAGAATCCCATTGCATTCATCCTACTCATTCTTGAGCCCACGGTGAACATGCTTCCGATACCTTCTTTTAAGTGGCTGAAGAAACTCTGTCTATGTTTAGGTACCAACGGCCTCCCCACATTCAGCAGCACAGGTTTGCCGATGGTCGGCTCATTTATTTCTGCCTGTAGAACAGAGATCTCACATGGAGCATCCCCTGAGATGTTTGCAACATTTTCATCACATCCATAAGTCTCTCCTTGACCTGGAACATAATCTTCAAGATCCTCTAAAGTAAGGACTTTCCCATCGCGAGTAAGGACTTTCTGATCTCTGTTTCCTAAGTCTTCAGTATCTTCATCTACTGGTTCTTCCACGATATAATCTTCTACTTCTAGAGATGCCATTTGGTCAGGTTCTGGTAATTCTACCTCATCTGGAAGTTGTGCTTTATTGTCCCTGGTATGTGACTCTACTGGTGGAGAGGACCTTTCATCCTCGAGGTCAGCCTCTGGGGACTCAGGTTTAGTGATGATCCCACACTCTTCCTCTACATCATCCATTTGCTCTAGATGGAGAACATCCTCAGCCTCTGACTCTTGTCCTAGGAAATCATATTCCATTGATGGGATGTCCACTTCCGATAAGCTACAAGATGTCAGTGTGGACTTTGACTCCTCCACCAGTTTATTGTTGGAGTTGTTTGTGTTGGGGTCATTACTGGGGAATGCTCTTGATCTTGAGCCGTACTGGGGGAACTTCCTTCCGGGTCGATCATCTTTTTCTGGCTTGGCTGGAGACATTACACTTTTCCTTTGTGGTTTTGGTGATTTCTTCACTTTGAATTCAATAATTTCTTCCACCTCAACCCAGCGAGACTTTTGTTCATCCGGCCGGGCAGAAGCTCCTCGCTCATCTTCTGGCTCCGTGACAAAGAGTGTGGGAACCACAGTCCTTCGTGTTTCTTGTTCAGACCTATAGGCAGATGGTTTGCCTCGTGATATAAAGTAGGGTTCTGCTGTGGACATCTCAGACCTCGAGGTTCTTGCTGGAGAATGTCCTGAACCTGGACGTGATGGAGATGGGGACATTCTTCTTCTCATCCTTGGACTCTTCACCACGGTTGTTATAGTCTCCTCTCTAGTGATGTAAAGTTGTGAATTAAAATCTAATGATGGTGCTCACCAGTACAACACCAGCGCCATGCGGAGTTAGTTTAGGTAATCCCGTAGATCATGCCTTATCACATGATAATATAGTACAAAAAAAAAAATAAGCACAGTGACGGGGACTTAGGTGGTGGTAGGTACTTATAGAAGATACCAGATTAGTGTTGAAGATTTCTCTAGTAGGGAGGGGGCAGATCTTCAATACATCCATTATCACTGATGAAGAGCTGTTTGGGGGGGGGGCAGAATTTCCAGAAGATCCCTGAATAATGATAAAGAGTGTGGGCCGGGTATAAGCTGGGTATATATGATATGTATGTACAGCTGGTATATACTGTATATAATATATATATACAGCTGGTATAAGTTATATATGTCCTGTATATAGTGATATGGACCATGCTGGTATAACCTGGGTATATACTGTATATAATATATATGTACAGCTGGTATAAGTTATATATCTCCTGTATATAGTGATATGGACCATGCTGGTATAACCTGTGTATATATACTGTATATAATATATATGTACAGCTGGTATAAGTTATATATATATCCTGTATATAGTGATATGGACCATGCTGGTATAACCTGGTATATACTGTATATAATATATATGTACAGCTGGTATAAGTTATATATCTCCTGTATATAGTGATATGGACCATGCTGGTATAACCTGGGTATATACTGTATATAATATATATGTACAGCTGGTATAAGTTATATATCTCCTGTATATAGTGATATGGACCATGCTGGTATAACCTGTGTATATACTGTATATAATATATATGTACAGCTGGTATAAGTTATATATCTCCTGTATATAGTGATATGGACCATGCTGGTATAACCTGTGTATATACTGTATATAATATATATGTACAGCTGGTATAAGTTATATATCTCCTGTATATAGTGATATGGACCATGCTGGTATAATCTGGTATATACTATATATAATATATATGTACAGCTGGTATAAGTTATATATACTGTCTATAGTGATATGGACCATGCTGTTATAATCTGGTATATACTGTATATAATATATATGTACAGCTGGTATAAGTTATATATCTCCTGTATATAGTGATATGGACCATGCTGGTATAACCTGGGTATATACTGTATATAATATATATGTACAGCTGGTATAAGTTAGATATATCCTGTATATAGTGATATGGACCATGCTGGTATAACCTGGGTATATACTGTATATAATATATATGTACAGCTGGTATAAGTTATATATCTCCTGTATATAGTGATATGGACCATGCTGGTATAACCTGGTATATACTGTATATAATATATATGTACAGCTGGTATAAGTTATATATCTCCTGTATATAGTGATATGGACCATGCTGGTATAACCTGTGTATATACTGTATATAATATATATGTACAGCTGGTATAAGGTATATATCTTCTGTATATAGTGATATGGACGATGCTGGTATAACCTGGGTATATACTGTATATAATATATATGTACAGCTGGTATAAGTTATATATCTCCTGTATATAGTGATATGGACCATGCTGGTATAACCTGGGTATATACTGTACATAATATATATGTACAGCTGGTATAAGTTATATATCTCCTGTATATAGTGATATGGACCATGCTGGTATAACCTGGTATATACTGTATATAATTATATATGTACAGCTGGTATAAGTTATATATCTCCTGTATATAGTGATATGGACCATGCTGGTATAACCTGGGTATATACTGTATATAATATATATGTACAGCTGGTATAAGTTAGATATATCCTGTATATAGTGATATGGATCATGCTAGTATAACCTGGTATATACAGTATATAATATATATGTACAGCTGGTATAAGTTATATATCTCCTGTATATAATGATATGGACCATGCTGGTATAACCTGGTATATACTGTATATAATATATATGTACAGCTGGTATAAGTTATATATCTCCTGTATATAGTGATATGGACCATGCTGGTATAACCTGGTATATACTGTATATAATATATTTGTACAGCTGATATAAGTTATATATCTCCTGTATATAGTGATATGGACCATGCTAGTATAACCTGGTATATACTGTATATAATATATATGTACAGCTGGTATAAGTTATATATCTCCTGTATATAGTGATATGGACCATGCTGGTATAACCTGGTATATACTGTATATAATATATATGTACAGCTGATATAAGTTATATCTCCTGTATATAGTGATATGGACCATGCTGGTATAACCTGGGTATATACTGTATATAATATATATGTACAGCTGGTATAAGTTATATATCTTCTGTATATAGTGATATGGACCATGCTGGTATAACCTGGGTATATACTGTATATAATATATATGTACAGCTGGTATAAGTTATATATCTCCTGTATATAGTGATATGGACCATGCTGGTATAACCTGGTATATACTGTATATAATATATATGTACAGCTGGTATAAGTTATATATCTCCTGTATATAGTGATATGGACCATGCTGGTATAACCTGGGTATATACTGTATATAATATATATGTACAGCTGGTATAAGTTAGATATATCCTGTATATAGTGATATGGACCATGCTGGTATAACCTGGGTATATACTGTATATAATATATATGTACAGCTGGTATAAGTTATATATCTTCTGTATATAGTGATATGGACCATGCTGGTATAACCTGGGTATATACTGTATATAATATATATGTACAGCTGGTATAAGTTATATATCTCCTGTATATAGTGATATGGACCATGCTGGTATAACCTGGTATATACTGTATATAATATATATGTACAGCTGGTATAAGTTATATATCTCCTGTATATAGTGATATGGACCATGCTGGTATAACCTGGTATATACTGTATATAATATATATGTAAAGCTGGTATAAGTTATATATCTCCTGTATGTAGTAATATGGACCATGCTGGTATAACCTGGGTATATACTGTATATAATATATATGTACAGCTGGTATAAGTTATATATCTCCTGTATATAGTGATATGGACCATGCTGGTATAACCTGGTATATACTGTATATAATATATATGTACAGCTGGTATAAGTTATATATATATCCTGTATATAGTGATATGGACCATGCTAGTATAACTTGCTATATACTGTATATAATATATATGTACAGCTGGTATAAGTTATATATGTCCTGTATATAGTGATATGGACCATGCTAGTATAACCTGGTATATACTGTATATAATATATATGTACAGCTGGTATAAGTTATATATCTCCTGTATATAGTGATATGGACCATGCTGGTATAACCTGGTATATACTGTATATAATATATATGTACAGCTGGTATAAGTTATATATCTCCTGTATATAGTGATATGGACCATGCTGGTATAACCTGGGTATATACTGTATATAATATATATGTACAGCTGGTATAAGTTATATATCTCCTGTACATAGTGATATGGACCATGCTGGTATAACCTGGTATATACTGTATATAATATATATGTATAGCTGGTATAAGTTATATATCTCCTGTATATAGTGATATGGACCATGCTGGTATAACCTGGTATATACTGTATATAATATATATGTACAGCTGGTATAAGTTATATATCTCCTGTATATAGTGATATGGACCATGCTGGTATAACCTGGTATATACTGTATATAATATATATGTACAGCTGGTATAAGTTATATATCTCCTGTATATAGTGATATGGACCATGCTGGTATAACCTGGTATATACTGTATATAATTATATATGTACAGCTGGTATAAGTTATATATCTCCTGTATATA